>NW_009646945.1:4984568-5012414 GCF_000708025.1 Charadrius vociferus
TTTTGAACAGGAATAAACCCAGCTATTTTCAAAATTGTCTGTGGGAGAGGAAGTCAGAAGAAATCTAACTGGAAAAAGTGATTTAACATTTTTTTGAAATGCAGTTTAAAAACAAATCATATTTTACACTTCCTTAAATGTTGCTGTTATTGTCTCATTATTTTAGGGGAAGTCACTAGTAGAACACAATGTAAAAATATAACAGTTAAAGTATTATCTTGTGGTCGAGGTCACTTATGCTGGCCCACACCCCATTTCAGAAGTTGGGGCAGCTGCAACTGAGCATGCATTAGGGCTGTATTTTCTAGTGGAGAGTGTCTCCAGTTAAAATCGTTTGGATCCAGGTTGGCTCACAGTTTTGATCATAGTTTCTGGCACACTCTGTCCCTAACCTCTCCCCTCTCCCGAGGCAAATCTCACTCATACACATTGAGTGCCATTTTCCACTAGGTCTAGCTGGCCTGGAAGGGGGTGTGAAGCCGAAGTGCTGAGGGAGCAGGCTTGTGCATCCAGCCTTCCACGGCACCGTTCCCCAATGCTCCTCCAGGACAACACCTGCGCCCGCACCCCGTGGCTGCAGAGCCATAACGCAGCTTCACTTCTGCCACCCCAAGGGATGGGGAATATACTCCAGGATGTCCCAGGGACATGGGGACAGAGCACAGCGCTGGTGAAAACACAGTCATTCAACTCAATGCTGTAACCCTGGCACAGATGAAATGAAGAGCGGCTCTGAGATTGTGCCGGTCGACACACAAGCGGGACATGCGCTTGGGTATCTGGGCCTGGGTCCAGGAGGGTGGGAGGGTTAGAGATGCCTCATGTTTCTTTATTTATGGGAAGCGAATTAATGTCTGCACAACTCCATTGCGCTCACTTAACTTATTTATGAGAAAATCACACAGATTCAGCTCTGAAGGCATCCAGAGCACTGCTAGCCTTTATTCATGGTAATGTGAAGTTTCATTCCAACCTTTGATGCACTTCCCCACTCCCTCATTATTTAGAGTGTGGTTTTACTCTAAAGATTGACTGTATAAAATTGGCATCTGCTTCCTTAGCAGATATATTCCATGTGTGAAATCAAAATACCGGTCTAGTGACTTCAATGGCAAGAATTTTTTTTACATGCTCCTTTTTCGTGTTGGTGGTGCGGAGGCTGAGTTGCACTCCTGCATCTCGGGCAGCAGCAGTACTGCTCATCCCTTTTGACCCTAAGCTTTTACCCAAATGAAGGAATGGTGGACTATTTTCTTTAAAAGAAAAAGTGGTGATGAGGAAGGCATTTCTTTTGATACACCTCTGTTAATGCACTAAGGGTATGCCCTGGTCACAAATCAGGGGAAAAATCAGACAAAAGAGGATAATCTCTTTTCCTATATCTCTAACCCAGTCAGATGCCCTTTCTTTCTTGCATAGCTTTTTATGTTGCACTGTTGGGGTGTTTTTGTTTCAAGGGCTTCTTTTACATCTTCCTTGCTAGCTCCCCTTGGCTGCTTGGCCTCTTTCTCAAACACATAAGCCTTTGTAAAAGGAGAGGCAGTAAAAGCTCTCCCCCTTCTATGCCTCGTGTATACTTTCATCTGGGGTAGTGACACATACTTGCGTTTGATGTGGAGGTTCCTGTAGGTTTAATTATATGGTTTCTTGTGGAATGTAATAATTTCTTCAGCTATCAAGTGGTCGTCACTGTGGCTGGCCAAAGACAGTATTAAACTTCATTAATACCTGCTCAGTCAGATTCTGAGCTCATTCATCACTCTGCAATCCCACGGAAGACAAAGACGGTCCCTGGTGCGGAGGGCTGGGGTACAACGGCGTGCACCACGCAGGGGTAACGGGGCGTAGACAGGTCTGCAGGCTGCTTGGGGCTGGGAATGAGACACAAGGAGGGGAACCACAGCTTGACTTTCAGATCTGAAATGAATCTTTGCCTAACAAATCAGAAAACCATGGCCATTTGAGAAAGAACTTAGCCAAAAAAATCAGAATAATGGTATTAAATAATTCAGAGATTTTTCCCATATTTCTCTGGACAAACCTAGCCCGGGTTTTGTGGAATTCAAGGAGGATGATTTTTTCTCTGGAAGGGTTTGTTGGAGGCAAGTAGCTTTCAGGAAAGGACGGTGGGAAGCTTTCATGGGTGCTGGCTACCTGGTGTGCCTCTGTACGATGTTCGCTCAGCATCAGGGCACCAGAGAACGTCCAGAGCAGCAGTTTGATCACACAAATAGCGAAATATCTACTTGGGTCTTATTTAGAGCTAAACAAACAGAAAACATAAGAAACAAAAATATAAGAAATTTTGTCTATTTAAGGACTTGAAGACCTGACAGTTACAAACCTGGGTTCAGCTCTGTGCCTACTTCCCTCTCTGTTGTAGGACAGCATTGTGCAGGATTCTAGAACCTCCATGTAGGTCACCTCCTCCAAGTAGTCGTGAAATAGATGCCCTCACCCTGAGCTGCCCTGTACCCCTCTGAGACATTAACAGCTCCCTTACATGGTGCGGGGCTTAGAGCACGTGGGGCTCTGACTAATACCATCTACACTAAGTCCTCCTCTCTTACAGTCCCTTCCACTTTATGACAGACTTTACTACTGCAGCTGTGCACTGGCCTCATGGTTTCAATGATTTTTCCATAATACTCTCAATCCCTTCCCTGCTCATTGCTTTGGGTGATTGGTTCCTTGTCCTCATATTAAATTATGCTACATTTTTCTGCAGCAAACTGCATTATACTTTATTACAAGCTGGTATTTACCATCTGCTGGCCCAATCTCACTAACAAGCCAAACCCTTTTGAATAAAAGGCATTTTTCCTCAGAGTTTGTACTGCCTCCAATGCAGTATTCTCTACGGACCTGAAGCACATAATTATTTCATGGGGTATCCTGCAAATAGATCCAAGCAGATTCCAGGGCATCCTACAGAATATATCTGTGGCAGTGTATTTGCAGGATTTGGCCTTGCCAAGGCAGACAGGTAAGACAAGAAGCTATTGCAGTCTTTTTGCTGCCCTCTTCTAGTAATTAAAATCTTCTTTCACAAGTGTACTTTGCTTCCTTCTCCTAATCTGCTTTTTGATGTTGCTTCCAGTTTGATCAGTTTTATAAACCAATTAGCCACAGGCTTTCCCCTAGAGGGCCATTAATTGCTGACTGCCTCAGAACTACTGGACCATTACGCTGACTGTTTTTATTTGTGTTTCTAAAAGATGCTCAATACCAATGCCCAACAATATGCTAAATCTGAACCCGCTGGAGTCCTAAGAACTGTAACCGTCCCAAATCCAGGAGCCTCCCAGCTCTCCCCCCACCTCCTTCTGCCATGCCTGGGAGAGCAAATGAGCCTCACAGGCAGGTTCCTCCCGTGTGGAAGGGCAGTCTCTTTCACTACTTGATTGCTCCACTGAATCTGTTTTAGCCTTGTTGCTTTAGTTGATCTGAGTTTGAAATGTAAATTCGTCTAAACAGATGAACTTCCAGTTCAGTCTTTGGCAATGGTGGTGGGAGGGAAGGAGCGGTTGTGACAATGGTAAAAAATGACCCTGAAAGTTCAGGAAGCATCTTGTTATCCCCGGCTGAAATGAGGTTGCTGTGAACTGGGGCTTTGGGAGTAAATTAAGAAAGGGTAAAGGTGGCCCTAGGCTAGGAGGATATTGAGAAGGTCAAAGTGGAGTGGGTACCTCAGGCTTTGTCACGAATTCACATGCAAAAAACCCTACAGCAAGACACCTTAGTTTAAAAGGAGCTAGTGAAGCTAGAAACCCAGGGAATATGTGTCTGAAGCTTGGTGCATATTATTTCTTTATGTTAACAAATGTGCATTTTCTCCCGTACATGGGAATGTGTAACCCTTGAGTCCTGCTTTGCAGCTCCTTTACCAAAAGGGGTACCGCTTAATCATAGCAGTATGCGTAGCTGTGCACAGAAACATCTGTGCGAGCCCCAGACTTGGCTGCGTTCTTCTCGCCCAGATTTCTACGCTGCTCTGCACCCCTTGACTGTGCTTGCAGTGCAGATTTTTAAATGGCTGGAAGTGTTACTAAAACGGGGCTTGTAAGGAAAGAAACAGCTTCCACAGACTGAGGAATACAGTGTCAGCAAAAGACAACTATGTCTATCAGCAGCATAACTGTATGTGTGAAATGATTTCTTATAAATATGTCTGTGCCATGAGACAAAGCACTTCCATGTCCATTCGGTACATTTCAACTATTTTAGGGCTTCTGGGTTCTAGTCTAGTGTTTCCATTGGTTGGCTGAAAAAGATAAACATACAAGTTTAAAGATAAAAATATACTATTAAATGTCATAATAAGAATTACTCAAAGATATTATTATATTATTATAATACTGCAATATAAGATGTTGTGATAGTATGTAATATAATTATAAACATGTAAATAGAAGCATGGGCATGCTTTGAATCATCCTGCATGCTTCTGTTCAAGAACAAGGGCTCAGTCTTCCCCCTTCAGCTGTACAAAACATGGACAAATAATAAACACACATTATTTTCTGTTCATTTGAGTCCCAATACCTGAGTGTGAGTGACCTGAGGGATAAGGAAATGAGGGAGAAGACCCTGGGTAAAAACTTGGGGTATGAAGGCGAGAGGGTTTCTAGAAGCGTGTGTGATGCTTTGGGAAGTTTGCAAAGAAACTGTGGTTTCACATTAGTTTTCTTAATCGTCTGCAGTTTGGGAAATTATAGGGAAATACTGGAAGCTGCAGAGACACCAAGTGTGATAACCTCTACAGAGAATGTGCAGTCAGCCTTACTGACAGGAGTGATGTGCTCCAAAGGGCTTAGGAAATCAATTCCTAAGCCTATCTCCTGGTGAGGGTAAGGCATGAAGTTGTCAGAGTCCAATACCCCCTGACCAGGTTCTTTGGGATGTTCCACATGAAGAGGGTTTGATGTTTAATGTCAAATTTACTTATTTGTAGGTATTTGACATTGCATGGGATTCTGATTTAACAGAGCGATACAGCAACGTAATGAAATCGCAATGCAAACACTGTATAGCAAATGCAACATAAAGCTGGATGGCAATACAAACATGATTACCATTACCGGCTGAAGGCAGTTCAAGGTTCCTCTGGGTTCCTTTTGTTGGTTGTTTAATTTTTAGACTCTGTGTTGGGCTGAGCCACAGATGCACTTCCCCCATGCTGGTCTGGCTGGCTCAGGGAGATAATACTCCCTATTGATTATTTCAGGGAAGGCCATTTACACAACCGGTTGACCCACGCAACTGATACAGCTGTTTATCTAAAACAAAGGCCACCCTCCTGTCCACTTTGCACTGAGATAAGTTCAGCTTCCTTTACAACAGCTGTCACTTTCTACATGCTTTTCTGAGTTTCACGAGCACATCATCCTTGCCTGTCTTCTTTGAGCCTTCTTCCATTGCAGGGGTTGGTTTGTGGGCCACAGAAGTCCCCAGGCTTCAGAGCAGGCAGTGGTTCCACTCATGAAGTGGGCAAATGAATTCATACACCACCTCCACCTAATTTTTAGTCATTATTAACCAAATCACAAAGCCCAGGCTAAACTCTTACTTCTGGTGGCAACCACTGGCACCAGGGTCGGGTCATCCAGCCCGACCATGTGCCCTAGGCGGGAAGCTGCTCTGCCCACCAAGCCACCGTGTTCAATTAACAGGCTCCTTTTCTGTAAACTGTGCCATGTGCTGCATAGCTTGAGTCCCTGCCATCAAAATAATAGTGTCCAGCATTTTTTTAATGAGTGGTCATCTTTCTGGGTTTTGTAAGCCATTTTCCCTGGCTGGAGACCATACATGGCTAAGATTTATGTATATTTACTTTCGATGGCCTATTTGCTAAGTCTACAAGATCGTGCACGCAACGCAGGGCATCCAGAGCTCATTTATCCCAGAACAGGGGAGGAGTAGAGAAAAAGATTGAAGATTAAAAAAGTGAGACCAATATTAAGAATCATTCTTTATAGCATTCTTTTGAATGAATACACTTTTACAACATATTTTTCTCCTAAACGATGTGTTCAGGCAGAGGCCCAATGTTGTAAAAAGACACATAATTGGCACTCAAACAGGTCTGAATTATTGCCTGGTTGGTGTAATTTTACACCTGTCACTGCCCATATATTTAGATAGAGTGAAAAAAACAGACCTGGGGTCGTTTCCCTGCTGGTTGCCTTCAGGCTGTGCTGACATGCTGGCCGAGTTTATGGCGTGCCCTTGTGAAACGCGGTGCCTGCCGAGGCAAAACCGAGAACTCATCTAAGACACAGCTCGGTGGGGGTCAACAAGTGGCCTCCGGTTGCGGATGCCACAGGAGTCTCACAGCTTTTCAGGTCTGGTCTTGCTTTCCCATCTCCTTTTGCAGGAGGCAGAAACCCGCCCCGAGGGAGCAGTGCCGATCCCCATCCCCTCTTCCCTGAGCATCGATCCCCATCCCCTCTTCCCTGAGCATCGATTCCCATCCCCTCCTCGCTGAGCATCGCCCAGCGCTGGTGTGCTGGAGGCGGGCAGCAGGGCAGCACACTGAGATAGCCACCTTCTAAGGGAACTTTTATTAGATAGTTTTGTTGGCTTTTTTGCTCCCTGGGATCTGCTGAAAGTACCTAGCCTGTGGCCTCAGCTGCTTTTCTTGAGCTTAAAATATACAAATATAACAACAGAAATCCAAAATCCCTGCCAGCCAAGGCTGCCCAGACATCAGAATATCCATTTATCCAGAATAATAACAGCACAAACCCAATCCTCCTTAATTTACCTTCTTGTGTCTGGGAACAGAAGGCTGGGCAGTACCAGTAAAAAGAGCCTGTCCCCCTCCCTGCCACCACTTTTGGGTCAAGGCGAGTTGCAGCTTGCCCCAGGTTGGTGGGTTCCTCCGCCCAGAGGCAGAAGCCCCTCCAGGAGCCAGAGAGCAGATGTTCGACCACGGTGCTCCGGGAGCTTTCTGCAGGTGTCCCAAACTGAGGGGGACCGGGGCCCGGGGAAGCAAATCAGGTGGAAACTCAGCTCATGAGCCCGGCTGTGCTAATCCCCTCTGCGGAAATGCTCATCCAGGTACATCAGGGCCCGAGGTGCTGCTTCTTAATCCTCCTCCTTCGTTTGACCCAGATGGATGATTTTTTTTTTTTTCTCCTTTCTCCAGTTAGTCAGTGAGTCAGAAACAAAGCAGTTGTCTGCAGAGCTCCAGCTACGATTTTCCTCAAAAGCTGTTAGGTGACACAGCTGACTCCAGCAGCTGCTGATTGCTAACGCAAACTGGAAGAGACCTTCCGAGGGAGGCAGGCTCAGGGTGGGCAGAGCAGCCTTCCTCCCGTGCCGGGCTGCCCGGACGTACATCGCAGCCCTCCTGCATTTCCAGGCAGGTTGTGGTCCCTCTCCCTTGCCTCTGACAGCTCGCTGGTTCTCAAGCAGAGAGGTTTGAGCACCAACGCAATCAGCACCGCTTTAGAGCTGTTTACTTAGAAGACTCATCCAGCAGAAGTTGGCCAAGCTGCACTAATAGGGTGGAAAATCATCCACTTTTAATAGTTCTAGAATGCTGAAGAAAGACTGGCCTCTCTGGCTGTAGGACTGACACACCTCTTAATACAGACTGATCAGTCAGACCCAATCAAGTTGATTTAAAATTATGATATTTTGTAGAATAGCTTACTTTGGATACTTTTTCCTCTCGACCTTTATGAGTCATCAGTTACATTAATTTCATATTTTCCATTCATTTTCCCCTGCGGTGCTGAGAGCAAGAAGATTCTGTCTTGTGAACCAACATTTGCATTTCTTGCATGTCCAGATGGTAAGTCTCTAAGGACACCCGAAACGGCAGGACCCTTGTGACAGCAGCCTGGCTGTTAGCAGGTCCCCTGCGGCCTCAGAGTAGCAATAATGAACAAGAAACAATTCTGCACATAACATATTTTGTCCCTCCTCAGTTTAAACTTTTTAATTTCCTGTGGCCATAAGCCGCATGAAAGAAGGTCTCACTGCCCCGTCACCTTAGTGCTGTATTATATTCACACCTGTGGTAAATATCGAAGACATAGATCTGTTTTTTAGTTTCTATCTGTAAATTCTAGCCTAGAAAAGCAGGGAGACCTGCAAGCCCAAACCACCCAAAGTCAAGAGGGGGCCTTTGAGAGGGAAAGGTTTTCTAGAACAAGCTTTCTCATTGTGAAAGGCTAAAATTATTGCTCTCCTGTGATTTATAGTGCAAAGGCTTTCAGTCTTATAGGGCACCTGGAATATTCAGCAGTAATTCAGAAACAGAGATGCGTGTTGTTGATACAGCATATCACTGCAGAATATATAGCATCAGAGTACCCGCACATACTATACACACCAAGAGGTTATCCTGAATGTGCTACTGATGTGTGTAAATATATTTGCTATTGTTGGCATAATTCACAAGCACAAAATGAATGCGGCTACAACAAAGCCCTCTGGCTGCTCCATCAATTACTCCTCATTTTCTAGCTGTGACTTGTATCTGCTTATATCTTCCCAGAAACCATGAATGATGAGAGATGAGAATAATTTAATTTATGGCTTCACCACAAATTAAGTCTTAGGTTACAAGTATGTAATCTTTAGGACTGTAGTGGAGCTACTCATGCAGCAAGGTTCTTTACTTAACAGAAAGAACCGCTGTTTACTTCTGAGTGCCTGCAGCACTTCTCCCCAGTGAAAGGCTAGACAGGCCCATGACCCGTTTCCTATATGCTGCCTAGAAAAAAAAAGGCTACTGTGAGAGAGCCCAGACAATCTTTACCCTCACCCAGATGTGTCAGCACCTTAAGCGTGCTTCTGAGCTTAGCTGCTCCTCTCCTTTCTCGCTGACCCCCAGCTCAGCCCTTGGGGGACTCCTGCCTCTTGAGACGACAAAACCAGTGCTGGGCAACATTTGCTCACTGGTTTGAGAGAACGCTGCCATCTGCTAGCATGGCAGACCAGCCCTGAGCCCTGCACCTTTCTGTCCCACGATAGTTTCCCTTCCTGTCCCGAATCTGCACACTTCACCCCTCAATCCACGGCATGAATGAGGGAGTCAGCATGAATAAGATGTGAATGAATAAGAGAGACCTGAAGTGGTGTCTGCTCTGCTCTTAGTCTGCCTTAGGTATGTGGACACTCTCTGATACTGCAGTCTGGATCTGGGTCCTCTGTATTCTTCTAAATCTGCCCCTTTGGTCTCCAGCTTAGTCACTGGGCAAAGACTCTGACACTTTTGGGTACAGGTGGGTACCTGTAGCTCTGCTGTCCTAAGCCCCAAGAGCAGTCCTGAATGCCATGCCCTGCACTTTAAAGTGTAAGGTTAAAGCCACTCTCCCTGTTCTCTGACCTCATGGGGTTGCTGGTTAAATTTTGTTCTTTCAGGGACACCTAAGCGCTGAAGCAAGCATGGCCAAGGCTTTGTTGAATGATTTCCAAGGGTAAGTAACGTAGCTGTAACAGGAAGCAGCAGGCCACCATTCCCACCCGTGACCTTGCCGTCTCTGGCACTTCTGTGGTCACTGTTGGGGATGTTTCCACACTGTTGTGTTTGAACTTATTTCTGGGGTGCAGCCTTCCCTTGTGTCACCCTTCTTCCAGGTGACCTCTCAATGTCCAGTGTACCCAGACCACGTTGCTGACACCTCTGACTATGCCCAATGTTTTGGTTCCTCCTTTTTGTCTGTTCTTTTCTGCTGCTAAATGAGGACACTCGTTTCACCCCAGTTACAGCCACATCATAGTCCTGGGTGGGGTGGGGGGTGACATTTAGTGAGCTGTATATAGCCCTACGCAACTGCCCTCGCAGGGGCAGAGCTGGGCACCCATTCCCTTTCCTTTAGCAGAAGACATATGATGAAGATATACTAGAAAGACCACCAGAACATAACAAGAGATAAAGTCCCTATCATCAGAGCCCCCAGATGGATGCTCCTTGTCATGGCAGCCTGTGCAGAGTAACTACCCCACGAGAAAATGCAGCTGTGGCTGTAGCCATGAGAGATGGAAAGGTTAACCAGATGGACTGACTGGGAGAGGCCAAGCAAGATTGGGGTTTGTATGTCTTTTTATCCTGACAGTCTCATGCAGCTTCTCAGCATCGTTAGTAAACACCTCATGCTGCCACAGGAGGATTTAACATCCCAGAGCTTGCATCCGGGAAGTGCTGCGTGCTCCCCCGAGCCAGCCCATGGCTCAGGCTGCTGGTCCCCAGCAGCACTCGGGATGCCGCAGGATCGGGCTCCCCAGCAGGGACAGTCCAGGGTAGCATGAAAGCCAAAACATGAAGCTAGAGGAAAGTACACAAAGGAGAAACGGCAAAACAGTGCACGTCAGGATAACTCCTGACTGAGGCTCACTGAAAATGTAATCGTGACCCAGGCAAATTTGCCAGCGCTGGTAGCGGGGACAAGCATTTGGTCTTGTTTTTTTTTATCACCAAAAGAAGGCATGGAGTTCTGCGTGGAATAATATTAAGGGCTGATTGATTGCAGATTAAGAGCCTGAATAAAAGCCTAATGACGTCAATGGAAAGATTCTCATTGGTTTGAGCCAGCCCCAAGACTGCTGCAACGGGTTCTGTTTGTTTTTTTTTTTTAATGCAATTGTTATAATGTAAAAGCTTCTGTTGGACAGAAATATCTCATAGAAACAGAATTAAAAAGAGGCCTGGAACAAAAGGACAGATTTAGCTGCCCAAGATTGCTACTTCAGCGTGGATGTACGTTTATGTGATGTTTCACAACAATGTACTTCATTCTCCGCATCGTACAGAGGGAAAGCTCAGGGGTGCTGGGGGACAGGTAGCATTTTGAACCTGAGAGTTTCCCTGTATAAACTAGAACAGATCTCTCTTGTACAGTAAATGAAATGTTCCTTATAAAGATTTTTGTGTGCCTCGAGGCGTGCCTGCTGTTGGGGAGTTCTTTACCAGCCCAGAGTGATTCTTTTATCCTCCATGCTCACGGGAGCGTGTCGTGCTTGGCACAGAGATACAGGCGCTGTTTGCAGGAAGGACAAGGGCCCTGTCCCCTCTTGCCTGTAACATATATTACCCATGAGAAGCACACATATAAATGTATCCAGCTTTATATTACATGTTATTGTCCTCTTTCTTCAAAGCTAAGGAATTTTCATGAAGTGTGTATACATCTGGTACCGGATCAATTCGAGATTACGATAAAAAGATTATTTATAGCTCTGCATTGACATTTGTTTATTGTATAGATGACATCACTATGCCAGACCGTTGCTTTAACTCAACATTTCCCACTTTTATTGCATTTGTGATCCTGTATATGGCCACAGAACAAATCATTAAAGAGGATTGCATGAAGGATAATGAGTACCGTAATACTTTTAAGCCTTGCATACACTCTTTAGCTGGACTCAAATTCTTTTGATCTGTTGAGCAAAGTTGCAAGAAACAGAAAATAAAGGACGTTGAATGACACATTTGCTTGTAATCTCAGATTTTCCAAATCCCCCCGGTGTACCTGTGTTCCCCTTTTCCTCACTAATGAATTCTGACACTGAAACAGATGTTGCCCTGTAAATTCTCTTACATTATTTTATTTCCCAGCAATGCTGCTGTTCCAGATTCATTCAGTAAGAGGCAAAGGCTCAAATATGCTGACTCCTTTGTCATGTCTTTTCTCTTCCCCTCCTCTTGCTGTTTGCCAGACCATGGCGGACTCCATCTTGCATCATGCAAGACTTACATGGGAACGACCAGTTTTTAATATAAAGCAGTGGTCAAGTTTCTATTATTTTCTACAGACAAAACATTCTGTTGAGTAATTTATTAAAGCAGGCAGGAAAAAGATAAAATATTTTTTAAAAAATCTATATTTCTATGTTACGTTTGCAAATTTACTACCACAGTATGCAGCTGGACCTGAGCCTGAGCCCCATCACAGATGCCAAATTGGGAAAACAGCTTTGCACTGCCGGGCTGTCCAGTCCCCTGCGACCCCTCCAGCAGCGCCTGTCTAGCCTTGGTCCCCAAACCCACCAGGGACCACCTAGAATGGCATGGCCACCACGCTGGCTGCTGCTGGTCCAGCCATGGCTGGGCTTCCCCTCCCGGTCAATTTGCCACTGCACAAGCGGCGAGCCAGCGCACCCCCTCTTTCGTTGTTGGGACTGGAGCGTTGTTTTACATGACTTTACAGTTTTGCTTGTAAAACACCTTCTTTTGGGGAGCTGTAGAAAGCAGCCTTTCTACCAAGGGACTTGTTCTAGCCAGTTTTTCTTTCAGTGTTCTAAATTTTACAGAGAAGAGAGGTTTATTTGTGCAAAGTAGGAAACAGATTGCACTGACTCTGAAATGTTTACATGAGGGGCTTCACAGGCCCCAGTCTCAGACTAATTGGCCAAATTAAGTTGCCTCAGAGTTCTTCGAACTATGGCATGAAATGCAGTTGTAATTAAGGCACAAATATTGTGGCACAAAGAGTTTCATGCCAGTGGAGTCAGAGGCTACACAAACTAAGTGAGGGTGGCCCTCCGATCTCCATTCTGTCTGTTCCAATTTCTGAGAAAAGGACCATTTGCCAGATCAGAACCTGTTGATCTCTTTTTCTTAAATAACCCCTATTCTTCTCCCCACTCATCACTTTGCTTTTCATTTTCCTTCTGCTGCTCTCTAAATTTGCAGAACTTCCACATTTTTATGATGTCTTGAAAGCTTAGGGTAACAAAGGGAAAAGTGAAAAAATAGGGAAAAGTGCTACCCTGCGGCCACCACTTAGTTTATTATATTTGGCAGCAAATAAGAAACCTAAAGCTAAACTACCAGAAAGTTGAAATACTTTGAAAACATTCCACAAATTGTGAAAAATGTAAAAAAAAAAATGTTCACCTCAGACTTCGCAAAATGAAAATATTTTTTATTCCGTTCTGGTTAGTTTTTATTCTGTTCTGGTTTCTCATTGCATTCACTAAAAGTCATAACTGTTTAGGCCTGAGCTGTCCCTCCCGGTGTGGGCTGCAAGAAAAAGGTTCACAAGCATCCTTGTGGTTTTGCTGGATGGTTGTCACTTGGGAGGAGGGACATGGTTGGTTGTCTCTCTCTCCCATGGGAGAGGCCTTGGTGGCCAAATCTGGTGGTTTCCCAGGAAAACGTATGAATTCAGAGGTGGCCTGCCCTTTACCTCATTACCAGCTTTGAGTCCGTACCCTTTTCCTCTCCGCTGCTCCACCTGGCCACAGTGAAGCATGACTACCCAGGACGTGCAATAGTGGTGGTCTTCACTCAATCCATCACCGTGGCAACATGGGGAAGCACTGAGTGAAAATTCCCTGTCACCTTGGGCTGTTGTACATGTGGAATTCACAAATGGCAGGAGATCAAGGCTCCGCACTGGCTTTGGTCCTGGTCATCCCCAGGACTCCTGCCCACACCTGGGGCAGGGTGCTGTGCACCATGCAGAGGGGTGAAAAGCAGCACAGCCTGGTGTTAGCATCTCCACCATAAACAGGTAGGTCAGAGGGGCTTCTGGATTCACAGTAGTCTGCCCATAAGCACTGCAAATCCAAGTTCCAAAGCCTTCACTTCTCTAAAACCAATGAGAGTTTTGCCTGAGTAAAGGATTGCCATAAAAACCGAACAAGCGTTTCAGGATCTGCCCTTCTGGCATCTTCTCATTTTGTCTTGGCTGCTGCCTACATGTGCTCAGGGGATACCTCCAGAGCTCAGTTTTTGCTGCGTTTGGCTGCTAGCTGCTAGCTTTCCAGCCTAAGATCATATGTGATTTAGCTTGGGGACACATCACATGTAGCTTTACATCAGAAATGGTAGTTTGCCAACTGCAGGTATAATTAACAGACCAGAAAAAAACCCTTAACAATAGCTTCAAGTAGCCTCAAGCCAAGTTGTGGGTAGAATATTAAATAGACTACATTTTTCAGAGTGTATAGAAAGAATTAAATCTGTGGCTGGGGAGTGGCTCCAGACAACCTGAGGGGAGCTTTGAAAGGCTCATTAGCTTGCAATGCTGAGATCTAAACTTTGGATTTGTTGGGCTGGTTGAGCCCCAGGAGTATTTCCTGGGCTTGCACAATTCAGACTCAGCCCAGTCACTCCCGTACTCACTTACCTTGAGAAAGAGAGAAGATGGCAATTGCTGACATGAGGCTTATCAATGGTTCATGACAGCCTGTCCTGCCCTCAGGATTAATAGGGTAGTCATGTACATAAGATACTCTCTGGGGATCTGGGAGATTCAGGTTCAGTTACCAGCTTTGCTATGGATTCCGTAGAGTCTGGCTTCTCTTGTCTGCAAAGTAGGGGTAAATAACAATTGCCTTTCTCTGCCTTGTGTCGTTGAATGTAATGACTTTAAAGAAAAAAGAAACTCCTCCAGCAAAAGAGGCTGTCAGAGCTCGATGCCACTTGGAACTAAGAAACCCTCGTGATAGAATTCAACAGGCACAATGGCGAACTCAGTGTCCATCAGACAAGGAAAACCAACTTGGGATTCAGGACAGAACAAGAACAGAACGCAAACTCTGGTAATAATAGTCAGTTACGTGCATACAAAGTCACAGAAACATAGAAAAACAGAGGGGAAGGTACCCTTCACAGTTCTACAAACGTTTTCCCGTTCCATAGGGATGTTTGTCCAGCTTGCTCCCAAAGATGTCCGCTCCCTCCGTCAACACCACATGTCCATGCCTTGCTTATGAAAATGGCAAGATGCAGCATTCAGTGCCTGGCTGAAGTCAAGCCGCTTGCCCTCGCCCACAAGGCCACTACCCCACCACAGGATGAAATTCACTTTATTTCAGAAATCTTTCTTGACTTATCCGTGCTGAGTGCTATTTATTTCCTTGGTATTGATTAAAAAATTTCCAGAGGATTAAAATTAACTACTGAAGGCCAAAATCTTGCCTCTTTTTCACTCATATGGATGACCCTTGTTACCCGGTTGCAGCAAAGACAGCTAAAAAAAATGTACAATAAATATAAGTCTTTTGCCAACAGTTGCAACCTTGGTGAGCTGTAAAGCAGGGCATTTTTTGGCTTTTTCCTTCTCCAAGTGTATCCATCAAATGGCTTCCTCTTCCTCTAGATGTCTCTTGGTAGCTACTATTTGATGTGTCCTCTGATCTTCTTTGTTATCTCATCAGGAAGGACCTGCATGTCCAAGAGCTCATGCATTTTGTCAGCCATATCAGCTTGTCTAATAACGACGCTACTGCTCTGTACGAACTCAGTGTCCCAAATGCTGTAGGCCACCACCACTTGCAAAGCCACCATGGCCACGCCCCCTTTTGAAATGTTCCTGTTTTGCTCTTGCGTCTTTCTTGATTCGGCCTTGCTTTTCTTTTTGAGACTTTATGCTTAATTCACACAATATTGTTTCCACTTCTTTTGTTGCCCTGTAGCACCCAAACCCACTGTTTTAGCCAGGCTAGTCGTTACTCTAATTGGGATGCTTGTCCTTGTGCACTTACTATCACTTCTTTGAGGCAATGCCAGCTCTCCTTGGATTCTTCCCTTTCTTCCCTCCCCTGGAATGTGTCAAGCACTTGTTTTCTCCATTTTTTTATCCTCAGATATGCAGTCCCTGTTGATGTACTGTCAGAGAAGTTCTGTGCATGTCCTAGGGGCATACTTTTTCATTACTATCCCCATAAATTAAAAAGAATATCCAGACACATGATTAAAAAATGTAAATCTTTTGCTTGCCGTTATTAGGGATTCCATATAGACTGTGGAAATTTTCAGCCTGAGTCTTAGGGATGAACAAATAAAAGAAAAATTAAATATAAATTCAATAAATGTAGCTTTTCAAACCTTCTGGCAAAGTTTAATAAATCTGAGTTACTTAGACACATGTTTATCATATAACTATTTGTAGGTACATGGTATTTATCAAAAAAGTAAAATTTGCTTGCATTCCTATAGAGACATATTATAAGGTGTGAGAAGAATGTCCTAGTCAACAACTGTCCTTTGCTTTCAAAAGCTGAAATATGTTCTCATATTAATAAAAGAACAAGACAGTCAGGAAGGTTATTTCAGTGGAGGAAAGTAACAGCTAATCCAGGAGTTAGATTTTTCATTGCAGAGAGCATTTTACAACTTCGAAGTTTCTTTCATTCCAGAATGAATATTGCAAATGAATCCTAATTGTGAAAAAATACAAGATGGTTAAAACATCTTGTGCTAACAAAAACCAAGACTTTGATTGAAATAAGCTCTTGGGAAGAGGTTATAGTTTATAATACAAAGAAAAAGAATGATGATATCCAAATAGAAAAATGTTAAATGTTATTAAAATTATATTTCCATTTTTTCGTCGTTTGATTTTTTTTTTTTAATTGAAGGCCAAAAGTATCCTCAAGACAGTTAACTGTAGTCAGTGTTTTGCAAGAAAAATCTTTCCATTGGAAGACTTCCAGCCAGGTCTCCATTTCAGTTCTGTAGAACATATAATTGTTTTTTTCCATCTAGTTACAGTCTATCAGATGTATTTAAATATGTATTATGCTGCCTGTTTAATGTGAGTGACATATTTTATTAATTTTAAAGGATAATTTCTGGTTTCCAGTTTTCTCAGTGGAATTTTGCAGTTACTATACACAAGCTGAGATCCAGATTTTGATGCTCTTATTCTTGCTCTTGCACTGTGGCATGACCTACCTGGCGCTTGTAATTACAAGTCTGTTGGGGTGACAGCATGAGCATGGACAGCTAATCTGGACCATGAGAACATGGGTGTTCACACCTCAAGATGCTACGTGGTGGCCAGCATGTGTACTCCAGCCTTCAGGCCCTCTTGGTGACTGCCCACAAAAGGCAGTAAGATCTAGCTGTGAATCCTGGGGTGGAATTCAGCCCCCAGAGCCAGACGCCTAAAAGCAAAGGTCTCTACAGGTGAAGGTGTATGAGATCCTCCTACTACATCAAAGGAGTTGGAGAGTCTTCGGTGATCATATGCAGGCATCTAGTCAAAATGACCGCCTGTTCCACTGGTGTATTGGTTAGATTGCTAAGGACCATAATGGGGTTTAGACATCTAGATCGCCTGTGGGCACAAGTGTCCTGATCCATGAGATGAATCCCACCTCTAGTTTCTTAATAAAGCGGTTGGACCGTGGAATCGTGGATCTGTTGTTCTGCAAACTTCCCCCTCACACACAACAAAAAGGCCCAAACCCTTTGAAGAATCTAAAAAAAAAGTAATCCCCGCCCCTTTTCAGTTCCTTTATTGGATGTGTTAACCAGGATCAGAGCTGCAGAGCCACTCTGGTGTGCTGGTTTGTCGTGATACAAATATACAAATGGGAACTGAGGAGATAAAGCTGGTTCAAGGTCAGCTTCAGGGAAGTCCCAAACTTTCAATGGTGTATTAAAGTTGATATTTTCAGTCTTTGAAGGCTTGAGGATCATTATTCTCTCCTCATATCATTTCACCATTTCAGAAAGAAAGTGACAGCACAGCACATGAGGGAACTCAGGCTGCTGCATCCTTAAAAGTATCATCAATCTTTAAACAGAGGACACAGCAGCATTTGTAGAGCAGGAGCTGCAAGAGGACTGAACAGTGTATTTGTTACTTCTTGTTCTCGCTGGTTTGAGTTTCTTTCCCTTTACCCAGCAGTGCAATTACTGTGCTGTGTACCTGCAGTGGAAGGAAGATGGCAGCGTCAAAATACCAAAATTCACATATGTACAAATTACTCATTAGGGATTTTCCACTAGCTCTTCAGAATTTTTAAATGGCTCTGGCTTGGCACAGTATTGATGTTTCTTGCATCTAAAGGTGGACACAAGAAAGTTGCTGAACAAATTGTCTTTTTCCCTCCTCTGCCTCTCTCTTTGAAGAGGGGTAGAGGGGAGTATCTGTTGGTCCCATCTGGGGTCCCCCACATCCCCAGTAGCTCATTTGGTCTAAACCACGACAGATGATTGTTAGAAATTTTACAAGACTACAAAGACAGCAGCAAGTAAGACAAGGGAAATAATTTCTTCCACTGTGGTTTTTGAATTCACGTGTGGACAGTTTGTCCTAGAAGCTTGAGAGTTCTTCAAGAAAAATCAGTGCCAGCTGTATGACTCTTGGTTACAAGAGTCTCACTACACATCTGTGTGGACCAGCTCCAGGTCTGATCTGAAAAACTGAGTGATCATCCCTTCAGCATCTTTCACATCACATATGCCTGTCCCGTTTCTGACAGCTGCAGAATAAACAGAAGTGTTTCACAGAGGAGAGAGCATGTGAGTATGCCACTGGATAATGATTTTGTGCCAGTTAGATGTTAATATTCCCCCCCCCCCCCCTTTTTTTTTTTTAACTAATAAATACCTCCATGAAGGAAATCTTAAAAGAAAACAGTCCTTTACTTGTTTGGCAACTCAGAAATTGTGGGAAAAAGGAATCCCAGGACACCCAAACACCCAAAGCAAGCTGCCTGCATGGCAGGTAACTGAATGTTCATTTATCTGAATAAGCCTTTTTTATTACTTACTAGAAGTCATTTAACATGAAATTTGCAACTGTCTTGGCTGCTCGTTCATTGATTGCATCATTACTACTCTCATGTCATTCAGTTGTAATGATGAATGAGAGACAAGTTGTTTTATCACTGGCAGAAAGAATGATGATTGTAGCGCACCTAAAATCTGATGACAGTGTGTAGATATGACTGCCTACTGCCTGAAACAGAGAAGTAAGACAGCAGAAGGCTTTCTTGTACCCATAACTTGCCGGAGAATTCCCAAACACAAAAGTCAGGGACATTGGCTGAACTCACAAATGACAAGAAAATGTTACTGCATAGCACCACGACAGACCTTGCTCTGGGAAACTTGTTTCTAATATATTATTAGCAGCAGGAACTACAGAAGAGAACCAAGACCCCTAATGCTGACCCAAGACTTGGGACACATCCAGGATGGTGAAACAAATTCAAGGTACGTTATAACATCTGAGGTAAATCTTTGAGTGACTATCAGGCTATTAGGAAGGTTAGCACTTCTTTTTAGGAAAGCTGATGTCTGAAAATGATAGGATATTGAAAGGTTATGCAAGAAGGACCTATCTGAAAAATCACTGCCTCACTGAAAAACACCTGCGCTTCAACAGGAAACCCATGTCCCTGATTAGAAGATAGGCAAGGAACCTCTCAATCTGTTGATACCTGCAAATGCCTGTGCAGTGCATAGACCACCTTTGGTACGTGCAGGAAAAGCACTGAATACTCAGCTCACTGGCTGAAACATACATGACAGTAAACTTCGTCATTTACTGTATCAGAAGCACGATTCCACAGATATTTCATTCTACTGAGATCCTGGCTTTAATGGGCTTATTCCGGAAGTCCATAAACAGTCACATCTACTGAATCTCCCAGTAAGAGCTTTGCTTGTTCTCAGCTGCATCTATAACATCCTCACATGGAAATGCTCAAGGCTTAAGATGATGCAATCTGCTATATACTCTGGACTCTATGCTTAACATCTAAGTATAACACCAGTCAGCCAGGGTCTGCAAGCCATACATCAGAAAGGAACCTGCTTATCAGCTTCTTGCTGTCAACGCAAAAAAAAAAAAAAAAGAGTTACATTTGTAAACAGGTAATTAGAAGACTATACCCCTATGGCAATTGGTGCACAGAGAAGATTGGTAGGAAAATGTGCTCCAGCTACTGAAAAAGAGCCAGACGACACCTCTGGTACTGTGCATGTACCAGTCACCATCATCATCACAGAAGGAAACCAAGAAATGGGTACGTGGTGATGGTGGAAACCAAATGTTCCCAAATGTGGTGATTCCAAATAGACTCGGAAGCAGAAATGAATTGTACATTTTTTAATGCTGCTACACTGTAAGAGATAAAATAAATGGCACTTACATTTCTTCTTCCTCTCTCTTTATTCTCTAAGCTCTCGTCTTTATTCTTGTGCCAATTTTTGCTTATCCTGATTTTCCAGACATGCTTGGCTTTGCTTTGTTCAGCTAATCAGTGGCATATTGTTACCCAAGGTCTGTAAAGTGACATCTTTAGGCATATTCCTGGGATTTGATTTCTTGGAAAGAAGAATGTTAAATTTTCCTGTTTTAGACAAGGAAAGGTTTAGAAGGGAAAATAAAGCACAGCATTAGTTCTGTACAAGAAAAAAAAGATCCCTCTGCAAATCAGGGGTCATGTTTGCACTTTCTGTGCACTTTTGTGAAGCAGTTTTGCCATCTCAGTAAAACACAAGAGAGGTGTTTTGCTAACAAGGAGTACCAGCCAGCACCTTCTTGCACTAAACAAACCCTACACCATGCAGAGGGGAAAAGAAAAAGGTATTCCTTTTTTTGACCAATTCAGTACTGACTATGTAACATTATTGCTATTCAGTGTTGCCCAAAAGGAGCAAAATTGTAGAGTGGAAAGTGTTTGTGCTGAGGGCCATGCCTACACACTGAGACTTTCAAGGGGGTCTTGGTTTGCTCTGGCTGGATGTGGTCCCATGGACCAAATGCCCCTGTGTTGTTGGGTGCATGGCTGGAGTACATTCCCACTTGCTTGAAAGGAATCCAGTTTGCGTCTTCCAAAACTCCTCTGTGATCCCAGTCAAAGCATGGCATGTGGAGACCTTTGCTTCAAAAGTCCCATCCTGATCTGCACTACGTTGTTAATGGAGTCACAGCCAGCTCAGGGGTCTCCCACCATCTGTTCACCCGGCACAGCAGAGACACTCAGGGAGATGAAGGGGACAGTGAATCCCCACTTTTATAACCAATCTGACAATACTTCCACAACTTCTCACAGTTGCAATACTGATGGCAAAATTTTCCATCTTTAATGCTGATGGCCTCCAGGTCCTCGAAATCTACAAGCCAACTGCAATAGAATACAAATTAAGGTCATTTCATGTTCTGCGTCCATGTACGGACATTTGTCATGAGGTCTCCCCTCACAGAAACCAAGGGGCTATTGGCAAGGACCCTGAGTGGAGCCAGCTGCCTGCCCCACCAGCACCTTGAGGCCCACCAGTCCCCTCGTGCGGTCGAGCCATGCCAGTTGAGAACAGACAGAGTAAGCACTAGACGGTGACTGATTAAATAGGGGTTATGGAGTATCCGAGGAGGCTGCCAAAATGCCTCATGATTAATCAAAATCTAAAAAAAATTCAGGGAATCTGAGTGCTGCAAAATCTCACTCTGTTTTTCATCTCCCGGGAAGGTAAACAAATGAGCCTGCTCCACACCAGAAGTTAATGGGCTTGGAAGACCCTGGAGCCGACAAGCCTCATAGCCATTCCTACAGCAGATCCCTGTCTCTTTCCTAGTGACTGGTTTTTAGCTAGTGCACTCACTTCCCAACACCTCCTGGAGCACCTTCCTCAGCCTGGACCCCCTACTCTTGGCCATCACCCATCACGCCCATGCAGCAGTGGCCCTGGGCGTTCCCTCCAAGAGCTCCCTGGGAGATGCAGGGAAAAGCCTATTCCACAGGGGTGATAGATGCTCAAACACAAAACAGCAGAGGGACAGGACTCCTGTCACAGCATAGCTCAGGCAGGGGACAGGATCTGTCCGGTTACACAAGTGAGAGCAGTTGCGTTAGGTCACGTCTATAGTCCATGAAGATTTACAATAGCTGAAATCCAGCTCTTCTCATTCAGAGGTTCTTCGACTCTTCTTCCTGTCTCTCAAGTGAAGAAATATTGAAATATTCTGCCTTCTGTTGCCTGAAATGCTGCCTGATGACTCCAAGTGTCCTGGGAACAGGGTAGTGACTGCTCTGCCATTTATTCCAAGACACTAAGACCAGAGATCCAGCAGCCAACATGCCTCAAACACAGGGGAAGGGCAAGCAGGGGCTGCCCTTAACTTAGGAACCAAAAAGCTGTAATTCTGGACAGGAAGACAGAGCTGATAATACCAAATTTATTTGTGGTGGGATTATCCAAAAACCAGAGAGAATGTGATGCTCATTAATGTTGGGGTCCTTGGCCTGGCATCTTCCTGCACCCCTGACATTTCCTCACGATGCTTGAGGAAGCCCACACTGTGCTGAGCAGTTTGCTACTGACTGTGCACTGCTTCATTTTACACGCACCTCACTGGCAATTTACTGAATGTGTGCATTTGCCCAGTGCTGACAATCATGGGATGCTGGAAGCAGCTGGGAAAGCAGCGTGGACGTCAGCCGTCATCCAGGGCCAAGGGCCTTGTGGGTTCCATTTCTGCCCACAGCAGGCTGAAATACCCAGTGCTGGAGCACAGGGAGAAACCAAAAAATCTCGGGCAAGTATGGCCTATGCTTTTTGCTCACGCAGACTGGAAAAGTAAGCACTGAGACAGAATAAAGCATCTTTCTTTTAATAAATTGAGTTTACGTGTCAATGCTTTTAAACTTGAAACAAACATTTCCACTTGGAGTACTGTCTCCAGCTTTGGAGCACAAGAAGGACATGGACCTGTTGGAGTGGTTCCAGAGGAGGGCCACAAAGATGATCGGAGGTCTGGAGCACCTCTCCTGTGAGGACAGGCTGAGAGAGTTGGGGTTGTTCAGCCTGGAGAAGAGAAGGCTCCAGAGAGACCTTATAACAGCCTTCCAGTATCTGAAGAGAACCTACAAGTAAGCTGGAGAGGGACTTTTTGCAAGGGCATGATAAGGGTGATAGGATAAGGGTGAATGGCTTCAACTAGAAGAGGGTAGATTTAAATTAGATATTAGGAAAAAAAATTTCACAGTGAGGGTGGTGAGGAACTGAAACAGATTGCCCAGAGAAGTTGTGGAGGCCCCATCTCTGGAGGTTTTCAAGGCCAGCTTGGATGGGGCTTTGAGCAACCTGGTCTAGTGGGAGGTGTCCCTGCCCATGGCAGGGGGGTTGGAACTAGATGATCTTTAAGGTCCCTTCCAACCTAAACCATTCCATGATTCTATGACTGGGGGGAGGTAATTTTCTGTATGGCAATGCACATGTTGGAAAAACTTTGGTCTTGTGAGTAAATGGCATATGCTTATCTGCAAGACCACAAACATTGACACGTGCCTGTAAGCTGTGGCTCTGTCTGGGCCCAGAGCTGTATGAGGCAGAACTGTGTTGCTTCAACATCACAGGCATGTCTGTCTTTTTTGTTTGGTCCCTGTGTGCTCATTTTCCTGTGGCATCTTCTCAGTCACAGCTTCTGTGACCGCTCTGCTTGGGGTGCATCTTCTCCCCACAGAAACAGAAAAATGAAATGAAATGAAATCAAATCAAAATGTATTCTTTGCTGAAGTTTTGTTAATCTGCAGAGGGAGCCAGACAGGAAATATGTACATTGGTCGTCACTGACATTGCAAATAATATAAACTCCTTATTTCCTCCCCAGCTGGCTGGAAGCTTGGCCCCTTCAACACAATGAGGGGAAATGTAATTTTCTGCTTGTTGTATTGTTGGAATTTCTCATTTTTACAGCTGCTATTTGACTCCCATGATTTTTTTATAAAAGGCCCTTGTTTCTCCTCATATGCAGGTTACCTCCCAAAATACAAACCTTTGGAGGATCTGCCTCACAGTCCCCAGCTCTCGCATCCGTGCTCCAGTGGGCATTGTGTCTGGAAAGAGCAGATGACCCATCAGCCCGGGGTGCACCTCGTGCCCCAGCCCTCCCTGCCCCTTCCCAGCGCAGCCTCCTCCAAGACGATTGAAAACAATAACATTGGTAATAGCTGATCTGGATGCGCCTCAAATATTTGCCCCATGATACAAATGCTTGTGGTCATCCCACGAACCATCCTCCAGACAAATGTTTTGAATTATCTGTTTCCAGGAATGAGCTCTCGGGAGCGGCTGGGAGCAGCTTTCCCAAACAAGTTAGCTACCTCCAGCCAGGCGGGTAGCTCTGCCGCACAGGTGAGATCCTGCCCGAGCTGCCTGGATGCCCACCGTCCTGCAGGCAGCCCGAGGGCAGGGGCAGCGCAGGCCGGGGCGATGCGCGGGGCGGACGCCAGCCCTGTGCGGTTCTGCCGCTGGGCACCGAGCAGAGGCCGGACCCTGCGGGTCAGTCCCAGGCGCCGTGCCGGAGTGCCGGAGAAAGGCAGCTGTACAGTCTCCGATGGCAGCCCAAGGGACCGGCATCCTTGCAGGTTCTGACAATCTCCCAGGTCCATTCCCTTGTTCTCCTCAGGACGCAACAGCGTCTCGTTATTAAACCTCTCCCTATGGGAAACTTCTCACACAGCGTAGTTCGATTCTGCTCTCATAATTATCAAATCTAGGATACAGTCTGCAGACTGTCAACTGCAGCCCAAATTAACAAAGTCCTTAGTACCTTAATAACCTTGGTTAGTAAGACTGAGGGAAGTATATAATCACCAGAAGGCTGCTATGTACACACAAAGGCAAGATTAACAAACCATTGTCGAGCCCGGGGTAAGTCAATAAAGCGGAACTGATTGGAAGCCAGGACAGCAGGCAGATAATCATTAATCTGTATGTGCGATATTGAGTTTAAAGACTAAACGTTACCTGAAACCCGTACAGATGCACAGGGTGTCCGGGTGGGCACCGCAGCCGCTGTTACCTTACACCCCTGCATGTGGAGCAGGAAGAGCTGCATTCTTTGTGATTAACCCAGCTTGAACTTTGAAATCTGAGTCCCAAATATTTGCAAGAAAATCGCAACTGAGACAAAGGATTGGGGTTTGAAAGTTCCTTTGGTTCTACAGTTTGGGACAAGCTTCCTACAGGGCTTGGGGCGAGTCCCTTCAGCTCCTGGGACCTCACTTTCCCATGTTCAGAGTACGGTTCTTCCCCGAGCATATTTCCTTTGCATGTCTTTTTTTCCAGGGGGAATTAGTACTGAAGTTTTAGAACGGAAAAACAAGAAGGCAAAACTAAGAAATACCAAACCCTGAAACTAAAAGCCTGAGAGAGTTTTCAGTTATTTCAAATAGGAAGAGAACAGATGGTCACAAAAGTAGCAAACTTTTCCAAGTTCAAAAAAAGCCTTTGCCTAAATACCTGCGTAGTGCTTTGTTTCCCAGCTCATAGTCACAATCATGTATGAGAAGGCACCACGTTTCCAGCAATCACAGCTTCACAGCTGTAAATCTGATATGTGGAGAGAGGTCTTATATTCTGAGGGCTTTAACAGAGCCGTTTTCCCCAGCCTCAGCTGGCCAGTAAAATACTCCCCTTTCCTTTCCTCAGCCCAGAATGATCATCAGGGTCTCCAGAGGACAGGGAGCATGAGGGAGGCCCTGGATGATGTGATGTCCCAACGGTGCAGCGTGCCCACCCCACCAGCAGGCGTGGGGAAAGTCCTGGTGCAGGGGCTCCGCAAACCCACCCTGCCGGCACTCTTTGCTTCCACAAGTCGCAGCCGGAGTAGACTACTTATTTTACACTTGTGAAAGTGCTTTAACTTAAGAATAAAATATTGTTTTACCCTCTGCCCTGCTGCTCAGCGTAACTTCAGTGATAGCTTCCATAACTATAACAGATTTCCTACGCAAACAGATTTTAAGCTCTGCTTCCAAACCAGGCTGGATAAGCAGCAAGCAAGCTTAATTAGGTGCAGTGTCCAATTCACTTTCCCCATCTCTGCCTCTGCTCCCCCCGGGCAGGAGCGTGCGGATGGGCAGCCCTGAGGGTGTCTGTCAAAGGTGGACATGCTGCTCCCCGGAAGCTCACCAGGGCGCGCGGTGGGTGGGTGGTATTGGAGGGGGACATCTCCTGGACGGACAGCTAGCTGCTTTCCGAGGAAGGCTGAGAAATAGGGCTTTGTCCTTCCACTTTACAACTCTCCCTGAACTGAGTAAATGGAATATTTGTCTCCTTATTTCCATGGAGAGGGGGGATAGTTTAATGGCTTGGAGCCAGCGCAAAGTCTCTGCAGTGTTTAAAGCTGTCGAGTTTGAGTAGATCGCTTCCCTGGAGGAGGGTGAACATAGACCTGCCGTGGCTGCAAGCAGCTCAGGTGTTCCCACCTGTGTCACCCATGTGACAAACGGGGCTAAAGAAGTTGATTTTGCAAGGTGGCAATGGCTGGTCAGACTCTTTCCAAGGTGGGGACCAATCTCCCCATCTTCTCTCCTGGTGGCAAGCAGAGCCAGCAGGAGGGGAGGGAGGTCATGGAAACTTCCCTGGGGGAGGTTTATTACAGAGACTGAACAGGCTCTGATACAACCAAGCACAAGTAAACGTAGCAATGTCAGGCCCAAGTGCCCTGTTTTGTCTCATGACAGCACCTTCGCAAACATCTCAAACATTTGTTTTCCTTTGTGCAGCCTCACATGCCACCACCCAGCACCAACAAATACAAGCTCCTTACTTTTTAAGCACAGCCTTATGAGGAAATATTGTTACAGTGAGCTGCAGCTCAAGCCTGGCGTGAAGATAAAAATGAACACATGAATAGCAGGCAAGTGAGAGTGTGTGCAAAATAGAAGTTGCACGGAGAAGCGAGGCCAGGAACCACTGCAATGGCTTGCAGGAGCCCTCCAGGGAAAAAGGGCCTGCAGATACTGAGAAATTCAGGAGATCTCTTAGGAAGAACTTGCTGTGGAGCTAGTACGAGCTGTTTTATGACTCTTTGGACTAAGATGGCTATCAAAAATGAGCAGATTAATTTTTTTGTGAGGTGCAGTGAACTGTGTTGCTGCTGTAGCATCACCTTCACCAAAAGGAGCTGTTGTGCCACAACAGGGCCTGTCCTGTGGGGCAGGAGTCTTGCAGAGCTCATGTGAAACACCGGTAACTCTGAGCCCTTGGATACGCATCTGTTCTGCTTGACACCTGAACAGGCCTGACTCCAGGAAACAGGTGCTTAGTATGCTCCCAAGATCACATCTTTTGAAAGACACCCCCACTAGTCATCCCAAACCGCTAAAGTTTTTGCACACCCTGGCCTTGGGTCTCAGTCTTCTCAGCAGACCCTAGTGCCAAGGACAGCTAGGCTGGCTGACAGAAGTAGCTGATGGGGACATCACGTAGCCCCAAAGCCACGGATTTAGTTGAGTTTAAGGACAGAAGATCACCAAACAGCCTGAAGGTTAGGCACTTAGCCAGTAAAGTTTTGCCTAGTTGTTTGTCACCTGAGCCCATAGGCATGAGTTAAAGCATGTGAATCCTCAGGGAACCAAGCTACTAATTGCCACCAGCAAAGAGCAAGATTCACCCCACTAACAGTGACACCCAGTTCCTCAGCCAAAATCTCCCAGCAGGGGAGCCAGGCAATGTCAGCCTGATGAACGGAAAAAGATCTTCAATGGAGCCCCAAATTAGACCCCAGGTATGTGGATATGGAAGGAATTCTCCGCCCATTTCACATCCTGTCTCCTCAAGACTTAGGAGGTTTTTCCTACCCCTGTGTCATTCTGTGGCTCCCTCCCAACTTCCCTCTTGAAGCGCAGACAAGGAAATTGCATCGCACCAATCCTACCAGGGCTGTGTTGGAGAGGGAGAACTCCTTCCCTATTTCTCTTTGATGGACCTCCAGGAGACCCTGGTAGGTCCAAGATTTCCTTAAGCCCCTATTTTGCTTCAGCCTGATGTTGAGCTTCTGCTAAGGCCCTGGGAGCTGCTGCTGGAGTGATGACCTCAGCCCTTGTCTAAGCCATGGCTTGCCAAGCCCATGCCACCCTGTAGCTGGCATCAGTATTTGTCTTATTTCCATTTGCAAAGAGCGAGTGGTTTGAAGGAAGGGGAAGTCACACTGCCCACACCATCAGTGGGACTGTCCATCAGCTGTGGGGGTCATGGTCTCATACCTGTACAGGAGCCAGGGGGTCATCCTGGGCCCGGCCACCAATGGGCACTCTCCCGGAGACCTCCCTGTGCCCCAGGCCTCTCGTGGTTGCAGACTTGGCAGCTGGTGCTAGCTGGCCCCACCACACACATCTTTCCCTCAA
>NW_009646945.1:5012477-5049246 GCF_000708025.1 Charadrius vociferus
CTTGCCCTAAATATTATGTTTTTCAGGGTGTTGGTTTTAGCTGTTGTATTTGGCAGGTTTCCTTCATTGCCTTTAGCAGCAACGGCTTGCTGATAGGAAGGAAAATTTGAGGACATTAGCAGCTTATTCCAGCTCCCCTACTTTGTCTCCTGCACACACACACACACCACCCCCTCACTACCATGCCCAGAAATGGGGCCAGGTGGAGAGGACTGGTGCTCAGGGCAGTATATATCTGTATCTCCCTCCTTGCAAAACTTTTCCAGGATCAGACTTTCTCCCTGTGTTTTGGTTTTTTGATAATATGCGCCAACTTCTTGGTAGGATGAGATGTGGGGCAGATCAAGAGGTTCAGATTTCCCTGCTGGAAGACACATACAGATTTTTTTCTCCTTCTTAACACTGCAGGCTGGCATTTCAAAACTCCCTCTTAAATGCCAAAAAAGTAGCTACCGTCTCATTAGAGTTCAGATCCTGTGTGCTGCCAGTCTGTGAGGACCTCAATGGATATAACAGTTGCTCCCTGCCAAATTTCTGAAAAACTTGGTCGTATTTCCACAGCTACTTTTGAATGTTTCAGCCACACAAATACATGGTCAGAAGAAAGAGAAACGAGAGCTGGAGGGTGGTGGGAAGAAAAGGAGAGAGAAGATTCATCTCTTCTTCCTAACACAGTTCTTTGATCTGTGGATAGGGGTTGTTACCTCAGCATTAGCATTTGTGCTGAAGGTTTGCAGCAGAGACGTGCAAAACCCTGCCCTATTCATGCATAAGGGGAAATAAATCCATAAATATTCAATTGAGACATCAGATGCTTACCAAGGCCACCCAGTGAGTTGGCTTTTATTCTTGACCATCTTTCTGTTCTGTATTTGTGCATGTCATTCACCGCGGGGTGCTCAGCTCCAAGGGGGAACTGCTATGCCAATGGTGGAGTGAGGCCTCCCTTGCATCACGTGCTGAGCTTTGCTGCACTCACCTTACCAAGACTCCTGCAGAAACAGCCGGGAAGCTTCTCAGGGTGGAATACGTAGGGGAGGAAAGCTCTTTGGCAGGGCTGATTTCTGAACGCAGTGGATGGGCTTCATCTTACTCAACACTAGCTGCTGCAAGGTAACTATTTTGCAAGGTAACTATTTAGCAATTAGTCCTTCCTATTTCCATTCCTACTAGAGCAACCAAAAAAAAAAAAAAATGGAAGAAGAAGAACCATTTACCCTGGATCTTCATGATATGGGGCCTCCTGGGAGGTGAGATGAATTCCACTCTGAGGAGCTTTGTGGGGTTTGTCCCACTTTGCTGAGGGCAGGAGGGCAAAGCCAGCCCCTGTCTCTCACTTTGTTCTACAGACCTTGGCTTGCCTTTTGGGAGCTCCCAATGTAGCAAAGACCAACATCATCTCCTGGGTTTTACTCTGAAAATGGGGGGCTATACCCAAGGGATAGTTGTTCCTAATTTCTAGTGGTTCAAGACCAGCTGGCGTGGCTTTACAGGAGGGGGGGCTGAGTCCCCTTCCAGGACCATTGCCCATTGGGCACTGTGCACGCTCTGGAGTTCAGCCGCAGAGGCATCCAGCTCCCCTGTTTGTGCTGCGGTTGCCTCCCAAACACTGTTTGAGGATCCAGGCAAGACAAGAGCACTTCTTGTACTGTGTGCAATATATACAAGTTACAGGATAACTTCTGTCTCCAGGAACTCACAGTCTAAATTAAGACAAGATTGCAGTGAGAGATGTCACGAGAACTGGCAACAGGGAGAAAGGAGGATGGGAAATAAGAACCTTGCTACAGTCTCATCCTTCTTTTAGAACACTGCCTTTTTGTTTAAAGCAAACTTTTCTGTTTTCTGGAATGATCTCCTGGCCCATCCCACTTCTGTCCTGTTTATCTCTGTCAATATCTGGTGCTTCTATTGTATCTCTAGATACATAATGCATCAACCTCACATATGGTATTAATAATCTGCGGGTATCCGCACAGAGTGGTCGCAAAGGGCATCTGACTGATTGCATTGCAGAAGGATGCGGGGAACTGGGGTTGTTTTCCCAGATGCATATAGGCAGGACATATCTGAGACCATTTTTTTCTCTATTCTTTCTCATCACATACATATTTTCAGGACTCAAAGTCTGGACAAGCAGAACATCACGATGTCAACCAAGGGAAGATGTAAATCTCCCTAAGTAATTTTTAATGAAAAAAAATATTGAGTTACTCTGAGTGCCATAGTTTCTGGGTGGCTGGCTTTAACTTTAGCAATCCATACTTAAAGGGAAATTTTACAGTCTTAATATATTCCAGATGCTCTCCTAGTCCCAGATGAAAGCTCTGTCGTCGTTTACTGTTAATATTTTTGTCAGCAGTAGAATTTTATTGTAATACCCCATCTTATTTGTAGTCACTATTAGTCATGAGAGAAACTTCCTCTACAAGTAATCCCTGGGTCACTCCTTGAGTGTCCTGTCTATTTAATTAAAAAACATTAACTGCTTGTTGTGTCCAAGACTTGTCTATACAATGCACATATACAATGACTTTTTACCTGATGAAAACCATTTGCTTCTAGCAGTTAGGCAAAAAAACCCGTAAAGTTATACTCTACAGTAACAACAGTTGGCTTTATAACAGCTCTCTGGTGGAATGAAAACAAGAGATTTGCTTTGAAAATAAACCTCCATGAACTTGGATCGACAACAAGGGACATGAAGGTTTACTGCAAAAACAAGAAACGTATTTCATGCTGTTAATCTTTGATCAGATATTAGTTTCTCACAAGGAGAATAGTATTTATATGTGGCAATTTTGATCCTTTGTAGTGACCGATGGTCTGATTACAGAGGGAAAGGGATGTGGGGGAACACAATAGAGCAGATTATTGAAGCACAAGTCCCCTGGATGGACCTCTGAAGGCTTCCCTTATTCAATGAAGAGTAGCTGGAGTAAAAAAAAAAAAGTCACTACATGATGGGCTTCATAAGATATTCAGTTAGTATGCGAGTTGGAAGCTGCTATGTTATTTTTTTCTCATCACTGCCTCTGACGATTAACCTGGATTTTGAAAAACAAACCCCCATTGCTCCTGCTCTTGCCTCGCCACCTTCCTCACAGGGTTCTGGAGCTGCTGACAGAAGCTGAGAGGAGCCACGGGGACACACACACTCCCAATGCTGTAGCCAACTCTCGGGCCAGTTCCTCAGCACCAGCAGCAGGGTTCTGCTCTTTGGAAAAAAGAGTCTTCTCTGTCTAGAGCAGTGGTAGGGATTGTTTGCTGCATCCTGAGGTGCTGCGTGGGGCCTTGACAAGGATGAAGCATGTCTTTTAGTCCTGGGCTGTATTACCAACATGAACGTACTAGGCTGTGAGACACACCAGTAGTGATCTCTCTGACACATGAGGCATTCCCATGTTGGATCCCATGAGGGAGATGTTTTACAATATGATGGGAGCCTATGCAACTATATGGAAGGTGGTTGCTGGTTTTGTGCAAAGTCTCTGCTGGGCAGCATAACTCCAGGCTGTGGCATTGCCACCACAGCCCTTTCTGTTTCATGACCCAGCCTTGCAGATGTAGCCGGTCAGTGGTGGAGCATGTGAACCAGCTGTGTTGGACAGGTGGAACCTGGGCATGGCTGTAGGATGGTGCGCTGGGGGATCCTGCTGCGCAAGTCTCGCACACACGCTCTGATTCGACTGGGAAAACTATTACTGAGGTGTCCAAACCTGTGAAGGCCCTATTCTGTGTTAATTCCGACAAACCCTAGTGACGTTGAACCTCACCAAGATGCAGGAAGGGCCTTTAAAAGGATTTATCTGTGCACCCTTTTGTGGCCTCCAGCAAATGAGGGTCTCCTAAGAAGGAGGTGGCTGCTGGAGTCCTGCACCCCAATTTGCTAACCAGTGTTTATTCCATAATTAGTACCTTTGAGTCTTGACTAGAATCTGGTTTTGCTCAGTGATGGACAAATTTTGTTGCAGAAGGGTTCTACTCCAAAAACCTAAACCCAGAAGAATATCTAGAGAAACTATTAAGTACTGGGAAGTGTGGCCTCTGTGTTGAACTCCATACCCAGAAATCCCACTGCGAACAGGAGCTCTAACTTGCTAACGTAAAGCTGCCTCTGGAATATACTATATGAACTGCAGCGGAGACATACACCTCTAAGAAAATTGGGATGTGGACCTCTTATTTAAAGCCATGGATGAATTTATCCCTGAAAGGTGCAAGACAGTGATGGTGGGGGAAGGAAATGCTGTTTGCTCAAGCCTGATTTGATCAAAGGGGACTAATTGGGCTAGAACTCCCATATTTGCTCTGCCCTCTGTGGCTCATGCTTCTAGTTTTGGTGCTGGGACACCCATACTATTGCGAAGTCCCAGGGGTATGGCTAGAAACATAACAGGATTTATTACAAAGTCCTTGTTTGTACCATCTGGATGAATTTGAGCAAGTGCAGATTCCTAAAGGGGTGTGAAGGCATGTCATAAATGCCCCAGGCCTCTGGTGTCTGGGTGCCTCACCTTCCCGTACAGCCTATTGCCACCTCAGGGTGTAATCAAAGCGTTTTTTTAACCTTTTCAAAAGTTTCCTTTTAAGTTTACAAACATGCTTAGAGCAAGACTTAAAGTGCAAGCTAAAAAGATATTAGGGACATAATTATTATCCAGAGGCGGCATTCAGATTACAGCAATAATGAGATAAAGGTTTGTCAGGTTTCTTCTGTCCCGGAGCTGCAGCTGTGGTTGTGTCTCCATGAACTGGTCAGCAGAAAAGCTCTCTCTGTTCAGCCGAGCTCTTCACTGTGTGAAGCTATTCACAGGAACATAATGGAGTCACGACCAAAGAAAGGAAGCGGGGGATATTCTGCAGCTCTAGCGTGTGTAATGAGCCTTCATATCACAGAGGCTTAAAGAGGTCACAGCTCGTCAGAATGTCATTGAGACACTGATGTACTGTTCCTGAATTTTCTTTTGTACAGCGGTACTGTGCGCTGCTAGGAATATCATTTATTATACTATACTATAATATAGTAATATCAGCAAACCACATCTAATTATGGATAGTACAACTATATCTGCTGATGTTAGGCTACCAGGTGAATTTCAGAGAGACAGTAATTGGAAGGGAATAGACCCCAGTAAGCAGACTGTGCCTTATATATACCCTCCTTTCACTTTGGCACCATTACTGTCATCCAGGTGTTGTTACCACGTGTGAGCACAAAATCTCCTGCAATGCCTGCTCTGAGAGATGAATGATGACTGACAACACAGAATAGGTGCAGCAGCAAATTCTGAAGCAGCCTCTGCTCTTTCCTGATGTTTTTCGTAAAGATGGTCATCAGAAAACCTCATCTTTGGCTACATGGAAATTGTACATCAGTGTTTACCACTGATTTAAAATCCACCAGGTTACTGAGCCATCCTCTGACACTGAATAGGTGATGCCACCACTGGGAATTATATATTGCATTGTCTTTGAACCCTTTATGGCTTGAGTCGCTCTGATATTTTTGAAGAGAGGAACCTTCTAGCTAGTTGAAACCTGTTATGATAATCTTCCTTTTCTTTGCTACCTTCTACAAGCCCCGTGTCTGTAAGCCATAGGGTGATAACCACTGGTACTTACTTTGTACTGCAGTTGGCATACATTGCCATTTGCGATGTATTAGGGATGAACCAGGAGAAATATCAGACTTTACTGGATGCAGGTCAAGTCATTGGCTGAATTACACATGGTCTGCTGGTTAGCATCACCTCATGGTAAATGCATGGACCATTACTCAGCAAAGTCATGCACCAGCTTTCCTTTGCTCTTCCACTTTCTTTTCATTCTATTTGTTGGTTTTGTTTTGTTTGGGTTTTTTTTACTTTAGTTGTTTATGGGATCTCTTTTCCTGAGCTGTGGTCTTAATTTCCTCTTATCCTCTCATGCTTCCCTTCTCCTGAATTTTGTTCTACCAATAGTATTTGCTATTTACACACCCAGCCAGATTTTTTTTTCCTGTGCATGCCATTTTCTTACCTGGCTTCCTTCCCTAAAAACAAAGGTCTGCAATATTATTATGTTTTAACTGTCAAAGCCTCAAGCCCCAGTGATTCTCCTTTCAGGTGTGAAAAATATGCTAAAAAATGGAGGCCCCTGTTTCAGTTTTGCTTCGCTCCGCAATTAAAATCTGTTAAAATGCTGGGATTTCCTCCCTGTTGAAGAGAAAATCCAACTTAATCAGCAGTTGAGCAGCCTGGTGGCACCCTGTGAAGTCCAGTCAGCTCCCCCGTCCCCTCTCATCATCCATGAATGAAATGGATATTCTCTGGTGTAAATATCAGGTGTCCACCTGCACAGATAACCACAATCTGCCGACAGGTGATTTAAATGGAGTGGATAACTGCTGAGCACTCACTGGGGGCTTTTCCCCAAGAACAGGCACTGACCTGGGTCTCTGTCCTTTGTGCAGCCCCCAGGTCTTCAGGGACAGGGAGGAAGGTCCTCTCTGGGACCCTCATCCTGCTCCAACTGGCTGCATTGGCACACGAGCTGGGAAGGCGCTGGCTGGAGGAGAGGAAGGGAGTCCCACAGGCAGAGTGCAACCACGTGGGTCTCATTTCCTTTGGAAAGCAGGCTCAGCAAAAAGTGCACAGGCCATTTTTTTTCTACAGGAATTTTGTTCTGCAGCTGCTAGAAGCCTAAAGAAAAACTTCAGCCCACTCGGACTCCTCTGACCTTACAGTGTGGGCACTTATGTGTATATTCAAGTCTTATTCTACATAGGCACAAGTGATGGGTTGAACCAGGACCTTAGGACTCAAGCGTGGTCGGATGCTGCTCTGCCAGGAGAGCAGCTGGGAAGGTGTTTGCCTCTGTTGGAGCAATGGGGTCCCTCTCCGTGGGTGCAGCTGCCCATCAGTACGTCGGGGTGGGGTCTGTGCCCAGGGCCCAGCATACCATTCTGCTCATGGAGACCATGACAAAGGCTGCTTCTTCTTCAGAAAACCAAAGGCTGTTTGCCACAAATGCCATGGTAATGCACAGCGCTTGCAAAAGCCCCTGCCAGAGGAGCCAGGCAGAAGGGATCATGCCATACCTCTACTTCAAAATTCTCTTTATTTGTACATGTGCAAGAAAGAGACAGAAATTTGCTGTTATTTTTAACCCTGCTCAACATTTAGTTGTAAAGGATGGCAGCATAGAACCACAGGCCACACAACGTGTACATAAACGAGGCCATGGGGTTGCACTGGAGATGTGGAGGGCAAGTGACACTGCTGAAGGGGCGAGCAGGGACCCTTGGTGGGCTCAGAGCCAACACTGCCCAACGCAACAGATGTCATGTCCAGGCGGCGTGAGCAGGGCTGGGGTGGGCACCCCGTCCATCCAGCTTAGTCAATAGACAGCCTTTCAGGAGCCATCACTCTAAGTGGACTCTGTGGAGCTTCTCTCCTTTCTTGCATGCCCCAGAACATACATTTCGTTTGTGTGCCAACCACAAACAAGAAGTGGAGTTTCAACACAGGCTCTTTGGTGAAATGAAGCCAATCACCCCGAGTTCAGTGCCTGTACTACGCTCTCCCTCCCAAAGTGGAATGCAGCTTTGGAAGGGCAGCACCTTATCATAAAACAAGCTATTGTTGTCTGTGTTTGAGTGCAAGCAGATTAATGATGAATCAGCTTTTCATGAATGCCTCTTTTCATCCCTTCCTTGTCCCTCACTTGTGTCTTGCTTTTGAGACAAATGGTGTAACTTCCTTTGAAACTTCAGTTCCCGTTGCTCACTTCTTGTCTTGCCGCTGGGGAGCACTCCCAGGTAGGGCAGCTCATAAATAAATCTTTTCTAACAATTGCTCAGTGACATGTGCAGCCTATAAACAATCCAGCAACATTGAATAAGGAGCTAATTTAAGCTGGTGACCCTTAAGCATGAACTGAATACACTGAATAAAGACAGCTGGGTTATAGGTTTTGCTACTTTTGTAAAACATGCTTTAAATTAAAATAAAGACATTAAATGTGAACTTAGATATGATCCAAAACAAAACCCACATAGAGTAGAAGCGAGAATTCCCAGATACACAAGGCTAGCAGTCAACTGCTTAAACGGGGTGAGTAAATCAATGTAATTGTCATTTCAGGATTAAAATGTGTAATACAATGAAATTAGATGCATTACAGAAGACCCTGATTCAGTCTCTGTTCCGAATTCGTTGTTCTGAACTCGTATTTCAAAGTTTCTTTTTCTGAAAGTAAAGATGAATGTAATTTGCAATACATTTCTGCAAATGGCTTATGCAGCTCCTCAGGACTTGCATTGTTAGGGTTGTGTCACAAAAGCCTGTATACTGCAGAGTAAGGGTTTTTTTTTTACAGTATGGAGCCCTATTAAAAGACAAACATTTCTTCCCCCCTGAAGGTCGTGGGAACTGTTTCTCACAGAGCTCTGCTCGGGAGTTTGCAGTTAAATGGCAGCCATTTTATTAAAATGTCTGTTTTCTGTCAAGGAAACTTAGCACATCTTTAACTGTCAGAAACGGCTATACAAACATATGCTATAGCAGAACACAGCGTCCATATACATTTGCTAATAACATGCTCTGACTTCACCGATAAAGGCAAGCTTATCAAGTCCTAGAGTTAGCACTGTCATCATTAAGGAGCCTTGCGCTGGGCCACAGCTGAGCACAGAGGAGTACTGCAAGAACAATGTTATCTCTACCCTCACCCTCGGGTTAGGCTGCGGTACATGCCGCTGCATTTGTTATTACAGTCTGGTTTAGAATAGTGCCTGTGAGAGTAGGAAGATACGGGGCAACTTTTCTTAATTGCAAAAACCCATCAAGCCAAGAGCCGGGAGTCAGACCTTGTGGGGGTCCCTTCCCACATCAGTATAAAGTCACTGCTTCATCCTGCAAGTCACTCAGCTACTCTGTCCTTCCTACACCTAAACTTACACACTCCATCACCACATCTGAGCGTGTCGCCGTCCTGAGGCCCCTGCTGGGATTAGCTTCTCACGTGTTTGCTTTCTTTTACTCTCTCTTCCAGTGTACACAATGATTTGAATTTTCTAACAATGCACACATGTTGTTATACATTATAGAGAAGGTAACATCAAAGAAGCAGAGTTTATACAGAGAGCAGAAGGTGACGAGGTATTTCCTGGGGAAGTTCACACCACGGTCTTAGAGCTGCTAAATATTGTTGTTCTGAGGAGTTAAGTCTTTGGTAACCTCAGGAGTTTATGTAAGTTTATGTTATGTGTGGTGTTCTTTAACTACTGTTTAGTATGCAGTATGAGTTATTTGGCTGGGATTTGTGTGGAAACCCAGTGACAGGAGAGCAGCATGCAGACTGTAAATTTATGGTACACAAAAGTTTCTAAAGTTCCCACTTGAAAAGGCAGTGTTCTGCAGTACGGCACAGGCGCCCTTTGGTAGGCGCTGCCCCAGGCCATCTGCTGGACCCAACTTCTGGCGCCAAAAAAAAAGATCATTTCCCTTTGAGTTTGTACAGCAATTCAATACAGCCTAAATACCAGTTAAGATGCTAACACAGTATAAATATTTACTGCTGTTACTGGGTTTGAGAAAGAACTATTAAGTTTGCAGCTATGGATAACTGGAACTGGAAAAAGATCTCATGTGACTGCTGAGAGGTTCCAAGAAGTGGCAGAAGAGAAGGCAGGAAAGATGGGAGAGACCCTGGACTTCCATAGACATCTGCAGAGAAGGTCCAGCAAGGGAGTCCCTTGGTTTGTACAGACCATGGCAAGAGACAGGATCGGACCAGGAGGCTCAGGAGAGATGAGCGGGCAGAGGAAGGGAGGTCAGGCTCAAAGCATGGACAAAATCATGGAGAAAAGAGAAAGAGAAGCAGGAGCAGGTAGAAGCAAAACTGATGCAATACTGAAGCAGAGAGCACTCAAGTATCATCCTATAGACGGCCAGGTTCCAGGTACTGCCTTTAAGATAAGATGAAGCTGTTTGCGAGGAGGGGCACGCAGGGATACATAGCCTGAGGTAGAGCGAGAGCATTTTAGCACCACAGCAGGGGGGCAGTTTTGTAATCCTGCAAGAAATTTCATATAAAAGAGCTATATACTCCCTTTCTTATTATTGGAAACAATAAGAGAGCTGTCCAATGATGGCATGCTCCTACATCACGCTCTTTGAGGGACACACAAGGAAATAATGAAACAGAATAAGCACTAGAAGGATCCAGATGGACCTGCCTGGTTAGAGAGCAAAACAAAGGAGCCCTAAGAATAGCATGGGGAAAATGCAAAATGAAGCAGAAAGCCAGGAGAAGTTGGAGAACGCATTCAAAACAGGATGCGGAGAGCTTGGAGAGCAGGCCAGGCAGGGCACTGGAAGCTGCCAGGTAGTGTAACGAGTGGGACTCGGCACCAGTATGTCTGGGGTATTTCCATGTAGCTTATTTCTTCTATGGGGGACTAAGGAACCACTGCTCTGGATCACACTCACAGTCCAGCACCTCCTGTGGAAGAAGAGCTGGAAGCCACGGCCGTGGAAGAATGAAGCCTGAAGTTGACATTAGGGAACAGATGTTCCAAGGAAAGGTTTCCCCAGGAGTGAGGTGAGAGGTTCTGCCCTACGGCCTCAAAGTTTAGATCCTTCCCATTGATCTTTCAGCTTTATTTGGTTTAATGCTGGAATGTAAGTGGTTATTATTGGTTTTCAAACCAACATTTAATCCTCATATTTGAAAATCTCTTTAGAATCACACTGCATTCATACTAATTACTGCACCAAATAAAATCTGTTCCGAAGCACAGAAACTATCAAGTATATGTATTGTTTTTTCTTCAGTGTCAGGAATTCCCACTTTTCCCCTGGTTTCCCCTTTCAAAGTTGCATTGTTCTAACTGAAGAAGTTATTTCAGGATTAGTTGTAAGGAACATCTGAGGCGATTGCTGATTGAGACTTAACCCAGCCCTGTTTCTACAGAAGTTCCTGCTGACCTTACATGTCATGCTTTCTTTTTATTATTTAATATATTTTCTTTTTCTGGTAAGACACATACATTTTCTACTGATGTTATATTTTCATGGAGATACTTTCCTAATGCTCTGCACGGAGATTTTTCATTCTTGTCATTATCTATGAAGATTTTCAGCTGAAATTATTGTTTTTGTTTCATTTGGCATCTACATTTGGGAAAGAGCCAAGGGAGGAAGTGACAAATCCATCAGCTTAAGATGGGAAACCCTGTGATTTCAGAGCTGCTCATATCTCGTTAGAAGTTGCTTTTCCCTTTGGCTATTTCATACTAACATCCTTTCGTGGTGTAGTTTCTCCATACACATAATTAAAATATACCATCAAAATATTTAATCATCAAAAACTGACTGGAATGAGTGTAATCTTGCCCGTTATATACACTACCGGGCTTACACAGCACCCAAGACGGCAGACCTTAATGGGACACGGGGACATGACTGTATATTAAATGTAACGTAGTAACAACAGCTTTACAAAAGGAATGGATCATTTGCCTAATTGCTGTCCTGCTTATATGCTATTTTGCCTGGAAGATAGTAAGTCAACCACGAGTTCCATGTTGTATGTCTATGTTCCTAACATATTTCTGTAGCATCTTTCCTCCTTTGCCTGAGGCACAGTGGAAACAAGCAGCAGTCACTCACTCTGGCTCCTTCCCCATGAAAAACACAGCATATTTCAGCATCAAATAAAGGGAGGTTTTCAGTTTGCTTCTCTCAGTAGCAACTCTGAGGGTCTCTAAATGCTTATTACAGTAGAAAAGGAAATGAGAATAACTGCATCGATTAAGTTGTGCCTAGCACAAGCCTTGGATAGGGACACAGAATAATAATAAAAACATTGCAAAACAATATAAATACCAGTGTGATTAAAAAGCCTCCCTCTAAAGCAAACAAGTCAGAGCACACAGAAAGGAGTACTACATCTAATAGCCACCCCGATAAGCACAATATCTGACGTCTCCTATCGGAAGCTCTCACCATTCCTCAGAACAGCCTCCAGCAAGCAGAGGGCATTTTAGTCCCCCATCACGGGTCCCAAGAGGACTCGGTGCCTCCGCATACATCCTCTAACTCCTCCTTTTACATTGCAACAGGAGCAGGGGAACCGCAAGGATGTGGACAAACAGCGGCAAAGCTTGGAGCGAGGCTGACTGAAAGAAAAGGGAGATTAGGGAGAGGGCTGCCTTGAACCAGAGCCAACCAGTCAAACCATGGTACTTACACAGTAAATAACTGCGATGACAACTTCGCTCACCTTTCAGCACTTTCCCCTTTTAAACAATTCTGTAGTATCTTGTGCCCTTACTCCTAACAACGTATCGCCGTGGGTGTTGACATTTAACCTGTTTGTCAACAGATCAATTTACATCTCATTTCACTGGCACCCCATGCAAGAGGCAGTAAGAGAAGAGCATTTTAGCGCAAGTGATGAAAGATGTCGTTGCTGGTGCCCTTTAGCACTGCCTGCACTGCCATGAAGTATAGCTACCATTAGTAACAGGGATTTGAGTGTACTGTCTGCTTTCACCCAGCAAGGTCAAAAATTTATGGTTCTGACATTTTCTCTCTCATTTGATGTTGGACTGGGCTCGGGTCATGTTTGAAAGGAATAATGTAAAATCAAATAGAGTTGATGCAGGTTCAGTGTGAAGCGAAGCAGAGAAAGGATTCCGCCTCTCCCCAAGAAAAGACTTCAACAACTTTAATAACGAGGGCCATAAAGTTCCACAAACTTTACAGAAAAGGCTATAAGGGTATTAGAAGTTTCAAAGGGGCACACAAGAGTATGCAATTATTCCAAGAAGACCAACATTTATTCTAACCATTTTATAGTTTCTCAGATTTATTTATCAAGGTCTCAAATATATGTTTCAAGAACAGCAAGTCTTGTTAAGGCATAAAGGTCTATGTTAGTTAAACCTGTTTAAGTTAAGTGCTGTGCTCTTAACAGGCTGTAAACTGATTTGACTGAGTTTGGGTTGGTCACTTTGCACATGCAGGCTAGAGAGACACATAAGCCCTTGTGCTGCATTCCCTTGGTTTGACCAAGTTGGCTCAGTTGGACTGCTGCCTATGCTGACGAGCCTGGGAGTTTTAATGAGCTCTTATACTTTTCCCCAATTCTTATTTTTAAGGCCAACCGGAGTTGAACTATTTGACTGCGTCACTTTTCATCACTGGAGTCCTCCTATGTGCACGGCTGCCATACGGACTCCAGCACTCTCCTCTCACCCCGGCACCAGCAGCTCGGCACGCGAGGAACAGGACTGCTGCTCTCTGGGCACACCAGTGATGGAGGGCAACTGCCCAGCGGCTTCGGGGAAGGGGTATTTTAGGGACTGTTGGCTCCTCGCTCACTAAGCATGACAGACTAGAGCCACAAAGTTCAGCCAAGATCAATCCTGCTCGTGTTTAGGACTGGGGATTAGCTCAACCCACTGCAGACACGGCGGCTCAGTGAGAAACCATTTTCCAAATAGCGAGTTGCTCTGCGGTCTCGTTATCTGGAATGTTGTTTTTTTTTTTTACTTTTTTTCTTTTTCCAAAGGAGGTCAATGCTGTGTCCAACTATACAGAGATTCAAACATAGGTCCTCTGTGATGCTGTAGTACAGCTCGCATAATGCATGCAATTTTGGTATAGTTTGGTTTACTTTTAATTTATTTTCTTACTGTTTTCAACATGAGTGAGACATCATTTTGACAAGGAAAGATGTAGAGCAATTCTGGACACTCACAAAACATGCTGATATGAGAGATCTGCTGATATCCTGCATTTTTTTTGTGCTGGTGTTCTTCTGCCTTGTTTCTGTAGATGCTCCCCCTGCCTGCAGTACCACAAGTCTAAGCAAACACAGCCTTCCTTGAAGATAAACTTTTCCAAAGTTTCTACTAGGATGCATAACTTCATCAATTCCCCAAGTTTTGGATCTGAGTTTGGGACTTTTGCCAGAAAATTTAATGTCTATTTGCATTCAAGCTCTCCATTTTAGTGTGCATACAAGCTGTCCTCTGCTGTCAGGGACTTCAGCAAGAATTGTTGCTTAACTGTCTTTGGAAATATCAAGTCATACATAAGCTATGACATAGATTGTTATTGTTATATGGATATTTTTAACACATTTGAGCACTGAGCAATTAATATGAACACATTTTGATTCCTATTAACTAAATCCTTTGGTATCTAGCATGCTTCCTCTCTGCCTTTTGTAGTCTAGCAGCAGATAATAATTTGCACCAGCCCACCCACGGCAAGGCAGCGAGAAATAAGCTATATGTTGTGTCTTTTCTTGCTGCTTCTCACTGCTACAGTGACCTTTCTCCCTGCTGTGAAACTTATTGTCCAAATTTCCTCCCCAATACCACAGGATGCTGCAAGTACTAACTAAAAGAAATGCGGGAGGAGGGGGGGGGAAACAAAGACAAAGAGAGCAGTTAAATGGTGATTAGCAAGGATAACAAGGGAAATAGGAATAGCTGTTACAACAGTGGTTCTAACCCCAGCAAGACCACTAGGAGAGAATACTATATCCAGTAATGTTCCTTGTCAGACTTAATGGATTGTAAGTACCTCGGCTGCTCCTTATATAGGTACTTTAAATTCACTTTGTAAAACCATGAGACGAATGTACTAAACACCTACCTCTGGCCATCTGCTCATCGTCCTGGCAGCTCGTGACTCGCCTTGCATACCGCTGTGGTCCACTATGTCCGTGCTTGGCCCTTCCTTTCTAGTCAAGAACATGGAGGCACATGGAAACTCTCCTAAGTATGGGGTATCTTCAGATATGCGGGTACTTCCCCTGGACCAGCACAGCAACGTGTTGTTTTTGTTACTACAGGTGGCCAACACTTTTCCAGGCAATCTGACTCCTCTGGGGAATATTGCATTCTTAGTGCCACTCAGTTTTCACAGCGTTGGCTTTATATGAAACAAGATGACTCCTAGAAACTACAAGAAAGCAGAATCTTCTAAGTTTTGCCATTTCTAAAGTGCTGCTGGATTAAGACCTGTGCTTCTGTTCCCCTGCATTCCCCCTCATCCCCCTCCCAAGCCCCGAGCCCCTCTGGCTTTGGACAGTGATGCCTGGGGCACTGTGCAAGGCTTAGCCCAGCACGGGAGCTACACCCCTGCACTGGAACAGGCATGAAATATGTGAGCCACAGCACCTATACGTAGAATTTGCTTACTCAAATGCCTGGTTTTCAGCAAAAATAAGGATAAATTTTGGTTAGCTTTTTGTGTTGTTTTTTTTCCATAAGAAAATAATAACTTTTTCCATACTAAATAATAATGTAAAAATGAATTTTTTATATTATTATTTAGTTCTCAACCTGCTTGCTGGATATCAGCATTTCAAGCCTCACCACCACAGTAGCTGCAGAACAGTACCACTAATACAACAACATGACACTATGCTCAGAAATACAATCTCTAAAGCAAGGGTTAACCCACTGAGTATTTTATTGTTTTAGTATTGCTTTTTGCTTAGCAATTAGAAAGTGCCCTTTGTTTGTGTTTCGACAGAATTATTGTAGTAGGACACTCTACCAAAAAAGGCAAGAAAAGAGCTTTCATGCCACTCAAGAGTTCTCTTTTTATTTTTCTAGCAATGACAGAATCACAAAATAGGAGTATTTCAGATGTGAGCGATCTGGAGTTTGGTTAAACAGGAATGAAACAAAATCTACAAGTGACAACTTGCTTTTGTAACAAAGATTACCTCAAACCTAGGAAACGTTACACAGTAAACCTCTTGCTGTTTGCATTTCAAAATAGTTGCTAAAATACTGCTTCTCAGGACTGGAAAATACCCTGTGCGTGTATTCCTCTCATGCCCTCCTCAGCAGGGTTTCGGAAACGGATCTGCCCCGCTGACTTTTCAGACCTGAGCTGCCATGCATGTTTGCCAGTGGTTTCTCCTCCTTTCGGTGTGGGTCGGGAAGGAAAAGGTGGAGCATTTGGGTGAAGCCAGCTCCATCCCACTCCCCCGCCACCGCCAGCCTAGCCCCTGGCGCAGACTATTTTCTCATCCTCGCATGACTAATATAACCACAGTCACTCGAAGTACATGGGAATTTTTCCAGCCCGTATTCAGAAGGCAGCAGTGCCCTGTCTGCTGAGGAGGGTCTTGTGATATATTGATATATCTTTTTTTTTTTTTTTCCTTCCAGTTTGCTGGCACTATCGGTGCAGCAAGACCGATCCCCCCCACACCTGGCACCACTGGAAAATGACTCTTCTTGAATCCTTCCTGTACCTTGAATTTCATACCAGCACAGGCCACACTGGTGACAGCGGCAGCCTGTGCATTTTCTCAGGCATGTTCCCTAGCTAAGCTCTGCCAAAAATGGCCGAACTGATCATTTCATGGTTACTGCACAAGGGCTCACAAGACAGACGGCAAAGCCTTGCTAGGCTGTGGGATATGTTCCACGGCAGCGCGTGGTGGCGGCTCACAAGGTTGGGAAGAGCCACTTTAACTCTTGTATGTGCTGACACTGCCTTTTTGGGTTCTCCTCCAGTTTGCCCGCAGCCTGCAAGCCCCTGAGCAGGGTTAACCAGCTCCCTGCTGGGGCTCTCATTAGGAGCAGCTGAGGCATTGCTGTTTCTTCTGTGCCTCTTTTTACATCTGTTTGGATGTTTCTGAGAAGCCCTGCCAAGAACCCCCCAATTTATTTAGCTCTCACATCTGATTTGATTTGAAGCTTCTCAGCCTCTCACCCTTGGGTCTGGCCAGATCACTGGAGCAGAAGTCACAAGATTTCTTAAAAAGAAAACAATAAAAAAGCTGATTAGACAAAACCATTGAAAATCTCCAAGAATTAATTTACAGACTAGATGTGCTAGTTTCACAGAATGGCATCTTTCCAACAGCAGTGTCCCTATCACTCCAGTCAATGATGGGACAGATTAAGCACTGAATTCCTGCCAGCTGATACACTGGAGCGTTTTTATTTATGAGAAGTGTTGCAATTTGGTAGGCTTTGACCATTCCTTTGAACTTTGGATGTTCACATTGCCTGATTTTGGCAAGTTTGCACACCAGTGAATAGCTGTGTGCTGTTCAAAATTCACATGACCGCAGCAACGATACCTTTTATTTATAAATGTCACCCACACACACTTAGGCTACTTGAGGTCTGGTAAAAGGAGACTGCAATTACACTTCAGCATGAGAAGAAACCCAGAGCTGGACTAGACAGGGGAGGGGGGTGGTGGTGGTGTGAAGATGTTTTGCATGTTTCAGTTTCAATGCTGTCTGACCGAAAGCCTGATAAAAATCCTATCTCAACCACAAAAACACAACAGCCAATTAATTACTAACATTGTCTCAAATGACTTGTAAATAAAGGAGAATGTGGCTGTCTTCAAGGCTGACATTTTAGGTATGAAACTCAGTTTCATGCCAGAGATCCTCCTCTGGGACGAGCCCCCCACGGGGCCAGCCCAGCCGCTGGCACTCTGCCCGGCCAGCCCAGTGGGGATTCTGGTCCACAAAACCCTCTGAATGATGCTACTAGCATCAGCCCAGGGCTGATGTCTGCAAGCTGGGAGCATCACTAGCTAGTCCGTAAGAGAAATATGCCAGTAAACCGTACAGAAACACAGAAAAGTCTTCACAGAAAAGAGAGTTGTAACAATCTCCTAGCTGTGAATTCTCTATGGCAATGGCAGTGTGTGGCTGAAACCCCTGCTATCGGTGGCTAAAAGGCACAGGCCAAAATCAGATCTTCATACTTTTGAAATATGGGAGAATTCATATTTAAGCCTTCAGGTCTAAGTCCCGTACACTGAAATTTCTAACTAGCTCCACCGTGTCCAGCCCACAATACAGAAAGTCTTCGTCCAGCAAGAAGAAAATTTCTTGTGACTGGCTCTCCAATTTTTGCAGAATGACTTATGAAAATTACAGTCCTTTCCCTCGGTACAGTTTATAACTGGATCCCTGGGATAAAAATATAGATTTGGGACCAAACTCTGCTTCTTGCAGTAGAAGAGATTGTTTTGTTTGACTTGTTTCCTACAGAGGTCAAAGGAGGGCAGTTATTTATTTCACAAATCTAAATGGGTATCGAGTGATGGTCAAAATAGGAAAATACCCCAGGAGCTACAGCCGCTCTGCCTAGGTGCAAATCTGTAATTCAGCCGAATTCATTCCAGAGCTATATTAACCTGAGTGCAGGTCAGCAGCTGGCAGGCAGGACACCAGGGCAGAGTGGGACAGGAGAAGAGATTTGTTAAACCCTGAACCTGCAACCGGATCTCTGCCGGCGGCTGTTCAAAGCCGCCGGAGACTGCAGGCAAGCCGGGGGCCGGCAGGGCTCCGTGCTGGCACAGGCGGCCGCTGAATCGGGGCCTTGTGCAGTGATTTATTTTAGAAAGTCCAGGATGCAGTTACTGGACAGCCTAAATATAGCTCTATCAAAATGGAAAAACAATCTGGATTCAGCCGTATACAATCAACAAACCCCCTCACACCTCGGGTGCCGGGGTGTGCTGCACATCTTGCGAAAGTCAGGTCTTTGTCCCCCCTCCTTTCCCAGAGGGGGAAGGAGAGAGCCAGCGGAGGGAGGACAGACCCTGAGCGGGAGCCAGGTCTCCCCTGAGAACACAGCAGCAGGTAGATGCAAGGGGACCCCAGTCTGCGGAGCAAGCTGGCTTCGACCAGAGCAAGAAACAGCCATGCCCCAATGGCCAACAAAAAATAACAAAAAAAAAAAGACATCTGTAGAGAAAGCAAATGGTAATTACATGCTGATAGAGGTCTGGTTCTCCGAAAACTTACTCTGAAGCAAGATGTGGAGGAAATCTGGTTTTTACTTGTGCAAGCAGTCGTGGCCAAATGTCTTCTCTTCCCTCCCCCTTCACTACTTCGCTAGAAATCCCCTTCATTACTCACACACAAACAAGGCTGTTGCCATAGAAGTCTTCTTGACTTGGTTAAAAAGTGATTCAAGAGGATCACCCGGTGGCTGAACAGGCTTATGCCGCGTGTAGGACAGCAGAAACCAGGCCCTCTCGGGCAGCTGGGGCTGCGGGGAGAGCCCCGACCCTCCTGTCAGAGCTTGCCAATCTTCAGCTCTGGTTTTGCTCAGAAAGTGAAGCTGAACAGGAAATTATTGCGCTGCGTGACACAGAGCAGTGTATTATGCAGTATTAGGAGGATCATGTTTATGAAATGTTATTTTTCCACTTTAACAGTTAAACCTTTGGACTTGTTTGCTTAGCATAATTTTCATTTTCTGCAGTTATTTATGTCTTAGTGCTCTCCTCCTCAAAGGATAGGATCCCTTCCTTTTGCAGTAATGCATAAACTCAGTGTCTCCACGGCAGCCCTGGGGCTGAGGGAAGGGAAGGTGAGTCCTGTCACACGCCAAGCGTGTGGTGGAAATCATCCCCATGTGCCTCTTCTCTACCGACTGATACCAGAGCAGCAAGCCGGGCTCCTGGGCATACGTGTGGCTTCAGGGACACAATGCAGGGTGCAGGGCGGGGAGGCAAAAGGAAGGGGCTAGGTGGACCCTTCCTCCAGTGAGAAGCAATGTGGTCTCACCTCCTTTGTCTTTTAGAAATGGTCCGTAGCAAAGTGCTGGCATCGCAAGGGGCCCTGTGTCCCAGAGAGTGCAGTATAAAATCATAGAATCACAGAATCATAGAACTGTCTAGGTTGGAAGGGACTTTTAAGATCATCGAGTCCAACCATCAACCTAACACTGCCAAGTCCACCACTAAACCATGTCCCTCAGCACCACATCTACCAGTCTTTTGAGTACCTCCAGGGATGGCAACTCCACCACTTCCCTGGGCAGCCTGTTTCAATGCTTGGCAACCCATTTCCAGGAGCAAGGCTAAAATAAAATATACACTGCTCAGCTCACTGTAAACATTAACAATCTTCCTTGTAGCCTTTCTGATGAGCCTCCTCTAGCTACTGCTATGTGCTGAACCAGCAGGTTGGCATTGCCATTGCAGATATACACCCTCCCTGGAACATTCCCCAAGATAAGGGTCCCTCTTGCCTCGGACAACTTGCACTTCTCACATGCTTGTTAGAGACAGAAGCTCCAGAGGTGCCACAGCAGCGAGCCTGTCCGGCTGACCCTTCACTGGTGCATGGTGCTGCCCCAGACCTGTGCCACCGCAGCGGCCATGCTGCTGCTGCAGGCACCGAGTGGCGGAGGGCTGCCCCAAGGTCCCTCTGTGCCTGGGCACATGGTCCCTCCTCGGGTCCCAAATGTCCTTTGCCAACAGAGTGGCAATGGGTGGGACGCAGCATCCTGCCTTTCATGGGAAGTGAAGGACGGAGAGAGATCGGCAGGGTTTGCCCTCGGGATGGAGGGAAGGATGACACAGAGGCAGGGGCCGGGTCTGTTGGGGTGGTTGGGGATGCCTGGTGAAGGTGGGAGGACAGCCACATCCTCACTGGCTCCCCTGGGTGATGGCAACTTGCTGCTGAGCTCCAGCTGCAGGGTCTGTGGGCTGACCCTGCCCTCGGCTGAGCAGGCAGCAGTTCCCAAGACACTGGGTTACCCTCTGAGGAACGGGATGAAACCAATCTCTTGATTAGCTGTTGGTTAATTAACGGTAGCCTGCTGTACCCTGTGTGAGACAGAGGTCCTACAGGAGATGCAGCACCTGGCTGTGCAACCAGAGGCTCTGCCACTGTGCAGGACCTGAAACAAGGAGGCACAGGAGGGTAGTGGTCTTTCGTAGCTCGGGGGCTTCATTTGGTAGCTTCAATATTTACTAGATGTATTTTTGTGTTATTTTATATTTTAAAACACACCCTGAAGTTGAACATAAACCACTGTCACAGGCCAGAAGCTGAAAAGCAAGGCAGGGCTCATGGTGTATCATGCATGCATGCGGATCTAATTATCAGGGGAGCATTAACAAAATAATCGCTCTCTGCTGAGGCTTACTAGGGTTCCCAAGACATCGTCAGAGAGAAGTATCTGACATCTTTACAGTGTTAAGGCTAAGGATTTTTCACATTTTTTTTAGAGCTAAACATGTGGGACACATATAATATATTTTTCCATTCTAATTAGCATTTTCATTGGCTAAACTGTGCCTGGCCCCAATACTTCTAAGAGACACACTGATTCCACATGCCACAAGGGCCACCGAGGAAAACAGATATGCAAAGACAGTGTAATTATGCAGGATTTTAAGCAGCCTCCACTTAACCAGTGAATGGTGTAATACTAGTCTAAAAGCTTCAACCATCCTTTGATGTAAAATTTAACTATTGAGAGAGAGAAACAGAGAGAGGAAGAGGGAGAAAGAGAAAAGAAAAAGCCCTGATCAGACCTTGCAGTCTGAGGCTGCATAAAAACCACTGATCAAACACTGTTTGATCAGCTGCGTGCCATGATTTGAACAGAAGAAGAGGGGAGCTGAAACCTCTGCTTGGAAGTTGTTTCCTTCCCAGATGCGAACTCAAAAGATCACCTATCCGCTTGGTATTTAATTTGCGATATTGATGTACTAAGCTGCTCGCACACACAGTAAATCAAGGAGCAAAGAGCAGAAGATAACTGCCAGCCCACACGGACAGCGACTCGCTTCATTTATTACCCAGGGAAGTGTGTCCATTTTGCAAACAGAAGTGGCATTTTCCTCGCTCGGCGGCACCAAGTGTCTTATTACAGCAGGGCTGCCAGGGCAAGAGACTTAGTGACAGCTTGGGTTAGAAGTGCCAAGCGCCCCGTGACTCTAACTCCATGAAAGCCAGCCCGATGCAGAAGTGGCCACTCGTATTTAAAGGACACAAATATAATGCAGTGGTGCCAGAAGTTCTCAGGAGTTTTTTACCTGGGAAACGATGTGACTGAAAGGGAAAATAAAAGGATTTTGACAAGCTGCCCATGCCATATGTGAAGTGCTTTGCCGTCTCCTGGAAGTGAGCAGGGTAAGCCTGAGGAGGTACACCTTCCCAGGCCTGCTGGGACACAGCTGGGCTGTCAAACACTGCCTCTGCCTCTGTTAAAACAAGCCAGAAGCTCAAGAGCTCAAGAGATGAAAAGCAAGAGATACCTGTTCCATCACCCACAATGGCACTTCTCCACTAGCAGCTTTCAAACAGCTAATCAAAAACCAAGCCCAGACTGGTATAATGCGTGAAATGTGCCATTGCCTTTGCGTGTCGCTGTCATCTATCCTCACACGCTCCAAAGCCAGAGCTCTGGTTTTGGGGTGAGGCACTGAAAAACTATTGCCTGTGAGGCAGAGCGGAGCGTGGCGCATTGATGGAGCTCTGTAGTACAGCGCTGCCCCTCTCGGGAGCAGGCCAGAAGCTTTGCACCGAATTTATAAGGGGCTCAGAACTGAGGCTTTCGGACTGCGTTTGGTCTGAACTTTTCTTGACCTGCTTGCAGCTTTGTTTTACTTTGTTTTGCTTCATTTAGCTGTGGCAGCAAGTTCTCTAAGTGACCGTGTGTGCAAAGCTAATATGTTTTACTTTTGTATATCTTTGCATGGTACAAGCATACTTTTATAGGGATAGCAGTCATTCTGTACAGAATGAGACATTTATGAGTAATATAATAATGTAGCATAGAGGAGGACGGGACTGCTACAACAGTCATCAAGAACTGGAGACACAGGATGAGGCGCAGAGGAGAACAGGCATGGGATGATGGCACATCATGGGATGAGATGGGGCACAGGCTGGCACTGGCGGTCCCACAGCTATAAACACCTCTCCCATAGTCAGTTCAATAACAGTGGAGCTGAACAAAACTGGTTTTAGGGCAAAAAAAAAAGCAAAGAAATAGTATCCAACACATGTAAAAGGCACCCCATATAGCAAATTCTGATGAAATATGGAGCTGCAGACTGGTGGAGAAAGAGAAAGGTGTAAAAAACCATGTTATCAAACTTACCAAAATGTCTCCAAGTGGATCCTAGATTGAGGAAGGAGACACCATCCACCTCAGGGCACAGAGGAGCAGGGGCAGGGCGAGCCTGACACCAGGAAAAGGGGTAGAAACTCAGTGTGTGAAATGATTTTAAATGTACTGTTATTCTTTCTTTTCCTGTGACAATTAGATCTAGACTAGCAGTGATTGTTGAATTACTGTTAAGGTTTCAGTGAGGAGAAAGTGAGCTTCCTCTTCACCTGTAAACAAGACTTTTAACATAAAAATTGCTGGAATTAATGAAATGTGGTGACATAAAAATGACAGAGAGGTCATGGGTAGGAAAGAGTCTACTGGTCTTCTGGGGGTTTGCTCTGGCTGTCACAATTCCCATGACTGAGCCATGGTATGGGGTGAGTTCTGGAGGTCAGAGGAGGCACGGCTGAGAGTTGCACAGCACAGCGTGTTCCTGGGCGAGGGACAGCTATTTCGGCAGAGAGTGGCCGTGGTGTCAAGCTTTCACTCATCACGAGGAAACCCCTGCCTTTCCCAGGAACGGGAACATGAACGGATCCCACCGAGGAAATGAGAATCCTGGGACAGATGAACTGCAACACACATTATTTATGTTAAAATACTAAAGATCAGTCCAGGAAATGCTATAGCCAAATTGATTTGGAAGGGCCAAGCTGGATTCATGAGAAGGAGGCGAGCAGAGGACGGTATGTGTATAATTTGTAACTTAATCCAGGCTGCGGTGATATGGAGACACCAGCTGTCATACCCTTCCGCAGATGCATAGAAAACATTCAACGTGATTTAAAGGGACTATTTGGATCAAGTCATGTGGAAGTTTGTTTTTCACAAAACCTTTGCTGATAGTGTTTTCTTATGGATCTTCCCCTGCCAAAATGTCGCCAAAACTCAGCAGAATGTAATTTCTTCTCCATTTCCCCTGGGAAAAGAAAAGCACTGCAGTTCAGTGGAGTTAATCATATGAGCAGGTATCAATTCTCCAACAGTCTTTAATCAAGTCCCTTTTTTTTTTTTTTCTTCACAAATGGAGAAGGGAGTATTTGCAGCTGCTGCGTTAAAGCACCTGGGAAACACCAACCCCCAAAAAATAGAGGCCTGGGAGGCCTGGGAGGGCCAGTGTCCAACGCGTTATCATGCAAACTGCACCACATAGAGCACCGACTACCAGTTGTGTAATCACAGCTTTAATGAACTCCAGGAGCTGTGAAGTGCTTTGAAAACCTAGTTTTTGGATGGACATATCTAGATGCCGGCTCCAAGTCAGCCTAACCAGCTCAGTGGAATGAAGTATTCTGTAAATTCTGTAAGTTTACGGATATCATCACACTTTGGATCAATAGAAGCACAAGACTCTGGCAACTCTTCAGATGGGCCAATGCTTTCAAAGGTCATTGCCAGTTTTGTAATGCCAGATTTTTAGTCTAATGCTCAGACCTATGCCACCTTCTTTACAGATCCACAGAAAAGCTGGTCTTTGCTCCAAGGACCTTACTTTCTAAACACATGGATGCCATACAGGCAAGGCTGCTGCTAGAATTAATATTCTACTAATCATGTTAGCTTTTACTTTTCAGCATATGCTGATGCCATATTTCTGCAGCCAAGTTATCTGTAACATGATGGATAGTTTTGTCTGCTTCTAATTTTCAAATAATAGTGGGAAAATTTTAGATTTAATCAGGAGAACCTGACATTAGTCTATGGTTTTGTTCTTGGCATTGCTTTCACAATTCAAAAACATTCCCAGTGTCCCGCTTTCAAACTTTTAACAGAGACGGGGGTGGGCATACCCAAAATTTCCTGTCTCCATCATTATGAGTGGGACTCACTCAAGAGGTGAGCTGGTTTCCCATTACTTGCTGCAGAGCCTGGACCTCCCGTGTCACCAGCCCAGCACCAGGGCTGCTTGCACAGTCTCCAACCCAGCAGCCACCTCGCCCTTTGCACAGGGGCCACGGGGCAGGAGAGGGGTTGCTGCTGGGGAATATCCCTCCTTGAGCCTTTCTGGAAAGCAGTCTAACCGCAGGACCCGCTGCACTGCTGTACTGCCTTCCAAAGCAGCCAGCAGTGGGGAGGGTGGGCATAGTGGCTGTCCTGTACAAGCGGATGGAGGAGTGCAGAGGGTGTAGTATCCTGCGGCGCTGCCACGGTCCTTGCTTGAGTTGGACCATATGCTCTCGAAGGAAAGCACTGGGGAATGTTTTGCTGCGGTACATTCCCTTTCCCATCCTGGCAAGATAAGTCATAGAGCAGGGGGAGTTCATTATGTTCCATGTTTGTTGATCTAAGCGAGACAGAATGAACTAAGACTGATTTTATTTGGCTGGAAAAGGCTGAACAGCAGCTAATATTAAACACCTCTCATGTGAAGCTGGGACATTGGTACTGAAAGAATTATAATGACTTAATGTGAACATTAATAAAGTGATCATGAATAATACACTATAAATTATTACCTAGATATTGGCTGGCTGGAGCTCCAACCTTAGCCCATATTTCTCTGGCATTATTTAACCTCATCGTTAATTTAGGGAATTAGAGGCACTAGAAATCCTAGCTGTAGGGCAATATGGATAGACTTAATAGTATAATCCTTGTCCCACTCACGCACAGTTTCCCTTTTGCTCCTATAAAAAAGGGTAACAGATAAAATGAAGTCTATGAATGAAGTCCATAAAATGAAGTCTGCTTTGAATCTATGGCCTTTCCACATGACGAGATGGGGTTTCCACCACCCCAGGCCATGCAGTGTCCATAGAAGCTCATCAGAAGTGCAGGAACAATTTTCCTGTGAGGCTCCAAATGTCTCCAGCACATCCCTGCTAGCTCCACGCACTGTTGATGTGGCCAATTACTGCATTGTGTCTGATGGAGCAGACAGCAAATTCAGCCCATCTCCTATTGATTGCGAGAGTCAAGATTAGGATTCATTTGGAAAACACTCCACTAGCCAGAATTTTCCAAGGAATAGATGGAGGAGGCTTGTAAAGTGACACACCAGACTTCTCTTTCCCCATTGGCTGCTCAAGTAGCTGAATCCATTTCCAATACCCAGCACACTCCCATGTACCTCCTGCGTGGCGGCTTCTTGCAGCCATGAAACTGCACCTCTAGCAAGAGTATTAGTAACAGAGGGTACAGCTATACAAACAGATCACTTTGAATGAAGTGGAGGTGTGGATTTACAGTGTCAGTGTAGCTGCTAGTAGCAACTTCTCAGAGGCATCCTCTTGCCTTGGAGCAAATTTCCCTTAGTGGCTAGGCAACTTTTCACTTACCACAAGTTGTGAATGGGACCTTGCTGCAGGAAACATGATGTGATGTAAATGCACATCCCCACAGTCACTTGTTTGTATAGCTGTACTTTTAGAAATAAGAGTTGCAGCCAGAGTAGAGCTTGAAAAGAGCCCTGCTGCTGGCCAAACAATGCTTTCAAAGGACTTTCAAACACTGCTTCATGTGGGATTTGTAAATTGTTTTGCTGTATGAATCACTGCAGCACCCGAGCCCATTTCAGCCTGGGTCTGAAGCACGTTTTATAGTTAAAAACACCATGCAGCTGTAATACAATAACAAAGCAGTTCCTCTAACTAAAACTGGCCGCAGTCCTAGGGGCTTTTCTCTTGCTTTCTCAGTCACACCCTTCCCTTAAATCCCCTCCTGGGTCATGCAGCTGACCACAAGTCCGGGGCCTTTAATGGTTAGTCTAAACCAGCAAAATGATTTTCCAGACCTGAACATTTAGGGTTTGACATATAAAAAGTGAGCTTTAGTACTGTTTCATTTTTGACTCATGAGCAACGCCTGACCTTAATGATGTGCCCCCAGCTGCTTTTCAGAAACTGAGCTATGCAGGGAAATATTCATCCTGAAATTCTCAGGCACCACAGGTGTCGTGTGGATGCCACCAGGAGGCCATGCCCAATGCGCACCCACACGCCTCTCCTCTGCCGTACCCCAAACCCCTGTGGCCCTTCAGGAGCTTAAACATCTGCAGCCTTTCTACCGCTCTTGGGTACGTACATAGGTGACAGATGTTGATTTTCTTTCAGCAGCGTGAGTACCTGGAGAAGGCAGCCAGCGTGGACCTGCGTGCATGGCCAGGCATGGCCACCCCTCCCCAGCCAAGCAAGCTGTGCAGGATTGTGCTTTAATACCAGACTGGGGTAGGGATAAGCAGAGGGACATTTCCTGCAGAATATCCCAGTTTTCATCACAATTTTTTGGAAGATTGAATTAAAGTAAGGGAACGCATAGAAATGCATATTTGCAGTAACCCAATTTGAAATTTTGAATTTTTGAATGTGATCCTTAAAAAAACAAAACAAAACCAAACCACTTCTTTTTTTTCTTAAGAAAACCTCAAAATCTTCAGAGAAATACTCCCCAAATTTCTGCAACTGAAACTCCTGTGCAAGCCAGGCACTTTCACAGAAACAGAAACAAAAGCTGTAACAAAGCTGGATCATTAACATTGTGTAGAAGCCCAATTTCAGCTGATTGTGTTGGAAATGCTCATACTTTCAATATCTTTCTCTTCTTTACAAGTGCTAATAAACCACATAACTTAGGGGAAGGAGATAGTACAACACACAAAAACCTTAGTAGTTCTCCTCGGTGCTCAGCAACCGCTTTAGCAAGCTAGGTGTCTGGTTTTGTCATCAATCCCGACATCACCCCACCCTGCAGTCCACCTTGCAGCACACATCACCCGCCGGGAGGCTGTCCTGTTTAACGTGCTGTAGGTGACCCTGCTCTGGCAGGAGGGTTGGACTAGATGATCTCCAGAGGTCCCTTCCAACCCTAACAATTCTGTGAATTCTGTGAATTCTGTGAATTCTGTGAAATTTTGAATTTTTGAATGTGATCCTTAAAAAAACAAAACAAAACCAAACCACTTCTTTTTTTCTTAAGAAAACCTCAAAATCTTCAGAGAAATACTCCCCAAATTTCTGCAACTGAAACTCCCGTGCAAGCCAGGCACTTTCACAGAAACAGAAACAAAAGCTGTAACAAAGCTGGATCATTAAATTTGTGTAGAAGCCCAATTTCAGCTGATTGTGTTGGAAATGCTCATACTTTCAATATCTTTCTCTTCTTTACAAGTGCTAATAAACCACATAACTTAGGGGAAGGAGATAGTACAACACACAAAAACCTTAGTAGTTCTCCTCGGTGCTCAGCAACCGCTTTAGCAAGCTAGGTGTCTGGTTTTGTCATCAATCCCGACATCACCCCACCCTGCAGTCCACCTTGCAGCACACAAGAGTGCCTATGTGCCGCACTAGCTCGACTTGGACCAGCATCCACTTCCAGTGATGAAAGCCCACAGGACCAGGTGTCTCTAGGCCAAGCATTCCAGTAAGTGAAATTTATTGTTTTAATATTCCTTTCTCCCATTTCTCCATCAAGGGATCTTCCATCACTAAATCAACATGACTCAGCCTGCTGCAGGAAGACAGAAAACAGGACAAGCGCAGGCTGTCTAAAAGTAAAATGGGGCCAAAGAGGTCCTCTGGAATACTGAGTTTTACTACAGCACCAAGATGACTCAAGAGAGCTACTCTGTGAGGCCAACAGAAGAAGCAAGTAGCAAGAAAAGCTTGTAATTGGCGTCAATATGACAAGAATGGGTGAAAATCATCCTGGTCTCCACATTAAAAATGGAGATCTGAGATCCCGCACAGAGCAGGAGCAAGCAATTGGGTTTCTCCAGCCCAGTGCCTTTATCATCAACACTGGTTCCAGCGGAGAGCAGGAAGGTTTGAGGGTGAGCATTCACTTTGTGCTTTGCCCCTTTCTCTGTGTCCGAGGCCAGAAGGATAAAAGCATCTGCTATTTCAGTGTCCACTGGCAATTTCTCGCTGCCAGAGAAGGAAAAATAGGGTTCCTCAACACCCTGTTTTATGGATGGCCCAAATGTACCACCCAAGGGAGAGGAGAAATAGTATCTTCAGCGTTCCCACATCAGCTGTCCATGTGGGAGCCACTAGATCTGCCCCTCCCTGTAACTGGCCCATCCATCTCCCATGGGATCCCTGGAAGTGCTGTATTTCTAATAATGGTGAAGGAGAGTAGTCTCTGATGGTATGTAGTGCACAAAACCAGGGTAAAAATATGATCCAGAGGGTTTACAATCTAATTAAAGAGCTTAATTCTTTATACACACTGTAAAACTGCAAATCCAGGGTAGGTCCATTTGAAAACAAAGCAAACCAGATAAATGTGAGCTGTTTCACACTGGGCTATGGGTATATTTATGTGGAAGGCTGGACAAATAAATTAGTGGTTTCTTTTCTGATAATGTAAATACTCCCGAGAACACTGGAGATCCCAGCGAAGTCATCTGGACGGGGATATAATGCAGTGCAGAGGTGAAAGTGCTTGAAGGGAAAAAAAAAGGGGGAGCGTCCAAGCCTTTCCTGAGACTCTCCTAACACCCTTATGACAGTGATCTGCCTCGGTGTTGTTGTTGGCATGGCTTGCTCAGCAGCCGTCACAGCCCAGCTTCGTAATTGAAGCTACAGGCCCAATTCATTAAAAGAAGATTTACTGGTGTTAAGAGGGTTTCGTTATAGATCTTGTTTTCATAAATGGGGCTCTATAGTGCATTGTGCGTGTGATTTACAGAGGAAAGAAAAAACTTCGAATTACGGGGAGAAGTGCATGTGAGCAATGTTCTTGGAGCGAGAATAGTTTAGTATGGAAATAAGATATGGATCTGGGGGAGAAGGAATTCAATCTCCTCCTATCTGCTGGTGTCCCGGGAGATGTCACAGCAGGATGCAACGGCACGGGGGTTGTTGCGGCGCTCTGTACACCACTCTGTTCCTGCTCCTGTTCTGTGCACTCCAGCAGCTCCAGGGGAGGTGGCAAGGAGCAGGGGGGCCCCAGCTGCCACAGCTCACTGCCTCCTAAGTGTGGCCTCTCCTGTCTTGGAGAATGGCTCAGCTAAGTGCTGAGACCCTGTAGATGCCTTCCACACTTGAAGGGACTTTCCAGCCAGACTTGCAAGTACAGCCCAGCATGGCTAGCAGGGGGAGCTGCAGCTATACTGCAAGTGACTATGGGAGCTATAGTGCAGGAGCCATGCTAGACATCTGGGTATGGCATAATAGATAACGTTTAGCAAATAGAGACCTAGTCAATACCAGTAGTGGAGCCCTGGGCACGTCATGTCTCATCCTAAAATGGTTGCCTAAAAAAAACATGCTCCCCAGTTGCCCCCCTCTTTCCATCGACCACAATGGGAGCCAGGCTGACTGGCCCCACTTGAGATGAAGTCCCTCCACGGGTCCTGATTTAAGCCTAATTGCAACATTCAAATCGCGGCTGCCCATGTGGCAGAACACAAACAGCATCGCTATGCACAGTGCTATCTACAAGGCAGGAGCAATACAGTGGCTGGATCCAGATGGGGAAATCCTGAGGACAGACCAAAACTCTTCCCCCTCCCCTTAAAACAGTTTATGCCTCTTTAGCCCTTATGTCTAGAGTGAAAAACAATTGAGTAAAATATTGTGTTCCTTTACTGAACCCTTTAGATTGCTGTTACTAAAAGAGCAGTTAAATTATTTTATCAAAAAACTACAGAAGCTTCTAATTTTTATGGATTTTGTCTCTCAAAATCCATAAAAGGCAACCATGTATTTAGCAAACCTAATGAGTAATGCGCAGCTTAGTATCATCCCTGTCCGAGCTGCTCGAAATCCACGACACCCAGGAGTTAACAGACTTGTAGCAGTCAACACGGGAAATTGCTGTGTGTTTTGATTGATGATATTATGTTATAGTTATTTTGCTCTTGCAATATCTGCCACGCTGTAGTGACCTGCAAGTGACACACAGCTCTTCCAGAGGGTGTCCTGTTCACAACCAAGCAATTTCCCTGGCCAGATCTTGGGCGTACAAACTATTTTCTGGAAACATTCATTCACGTCTTTACAAGTGATTCACTTCTTACTGTAGGGATAGCACAAAGGCCAAAAAAAGTTTGTAGGCATTTTAATAAAAAAGGAAGTGTGAGGTGAAGCATTTACTGCCTTTAATTTAAGTTGTTCATGTTTCCCCAGCAATCCGGAGGCCCTGCAGGTGTTCGAGTGCACATTGGATTTGACAGGCTCTATTGTTTGTGCCAAGCGGTAGATTTTTAAGCAACATTTGGAAATGTTCACACAAAAGGGCCATTTTAGACTTGGACAATGGGAGTGATCATGCAAAAAACCCAAAGCTAAGTTTCACTTGCCCAATGGGAGAATGAGGAGCAAAACCATCCTTATGAGTCATGAATTCAATCAACTCAGTCAGTGTCCAAATACTGCATACTAGATATAGGCTGCTCCCAAATTGCTTTTGACCAGGGAGTTATCCACTGAGTAATTTTGATTAAGCAAAAATATTCAAAACGGTCATAACCTGCTTGTGGCCAATTCACAAAAGGAAAAAACTAAAAAAAAAAAAAAAGTTAAGTAATCCAAATACAAAAATCTTTATTCCAAGAAGTTTATTCTGCTCTAATCACATGGCAACACTCAGGTATATGTATCCAGTAACACCCCACTGGCAAGCCATCAGCAATAGGACATCAGCAAAATCAGCCTTGATGATTCAAACTCGTTTTTCATTTGCAAACCTCTAAAGAACCACATAGTGGAGGGGAAGATCCTGCATTTCAAACGCAAGCTGGCTGACAACAAGTGCTTAACTTGAACAATCCCTCCAGGGATCCACAGATGACGGCTTAAAACCATAGTTTTAGATCAATCATATCCGACAACCCAATTTCAGGGCTGGGCTTTTTACAAGTTGGAACTGTAAAGTTAGAAAGAGATCAAGAAGCCTGCCTAATAATTGGCATTCCAGCCTGTCAGAGTCATATTATCACATATAAAACTTCTATTAGATGAACAATACAAAGATTGCCAAGACAAGTATTCAAAAGCTAGGCAATACCAGAAATAACGTCATTACACTCTGTTCTAGCACTTTGAATGACACAGCCATGTTGTCCTTCTGTGGCAGTCATCACTGGAATGTCTGTCCTCCACAGAAAACAATTATTATTTTCAAGACAGTCTGTGAGATTATAATTTCTGTGAGTTAAGATCCCATCCTATACTCTCCCATATAAATCATGACAGCCAAAGCCTGCCAGAAAACCGATGGTTCTGTTTGAAGTGTGTCTCACCTGATTTTTCAGGATTTTTAAGCGTGGCACCTCATCTGCCCAAAGCACAGATCCCACTGGCCTTCAGTGGCACCACCTACCTCTTCAAAGACTATTTGATCGATGTGTCCCATGTCAGCCAGGGGCAGATGGACAGGGAGAATCCAGCTTTCTGGGGTTGTGGTCCTTCCTATCCCTGTGCTTCCTTGCTGCAATGTGCACTCCCCTTCCGTCTGTGCTCAGAGAGGATGAACTGTGGGAGGTACTAACATGGCAGTTTGTAAATATACCTTGAAGACTGCTCTGGTGACTCAAAGGCTGTTCTTTTGGTCCGTGCTCTGCACTATTGCCACTTCTTCAGCCCTTCCCGGAAAGTGAAAGAACTGTCACCCGTCTCACCCTTACTCCCCACTCAAAAAACAGCACTCAAGAATTTCGGGCCATGTGAAAAAAACCCACATTTTTCATCCTTAACTTGGATCTTGGAAGTAGCTCAAGCTGCATATTTGGCATGGAAAATCTCCTGCCCAAACATTTTTAAGTTTGGCAAAATCACAAGCAAGGAAGACTGGGGTCTTATAGCAGAGAAAATTATTCAACCCAAATAAGAAGCAGAGGTTCTAGGCTTCCCCAGTATAGCACTTGATATAAGAGCTTCTCCACATAGGGTTCAAAACGACTAAGCCGAGGACTGGTGTTTTATAAAGATCTAGAAGGACTGCAGAAAATCCTCTACATTTTCCTGTAGACGTTCCCTGAGATTAGACTGACACCAAGAGTTGTACTGAACTACATCTGCAGCCAAAAAGTGATAGTGTCTCTTGGTTACTGTGAGTAGCCAATCTGCTCAGATTGAAACACTAGATTTCTAGTCTACACTAACAGTCTGTAGGACTAATTCATGGACTATAATTGATCACTTATTAAATCAAGATGACAAATATTCACACAAATCAGCTTATTTTCTCCTATGAATGGCTTCTTCAAACATGTTATGGTTCATTTGCAGAAAGTTCTGTTTGGAAGAGAAAGGAAAAGCACTTGTTTGACACCAACTCTCTCTGTGTGAGCATTGCCCCTTGACCTGCTTTTCTCTTTCTAAGGGCTAAGATGTGGGAAGTGAAACAGTGACTTTAAAAAAGTTCTGATTTAGATACCGAACTTGAGATAAATATGCTTGAATATTTATCATCCCAGATGCTGTTTCAGGTTCTCCCCTTATGCTCATCTCTATTTGTTTGGATTTCATTTTCACTAATACGTGTTTTCCCGAAAGCCTCTTGCGCTCCAGGAGAGAAGAGCTCCCTGAAGTGGGTTTGTGTAGATCTTTAAAATAATACTGGCTTACACATTAAAAGATAGACACAGCTGCAGTGAAGGGCACTTGGGCTTTTGATCTTAACAAAAAAAGAAGAACCTGGGTTTAAAGAACATTCACTTCATGCAAATAAATCTGTGCAGAAAAACAGTGTAAGAGAAATGCGTGCCCTTTAGAGACCGGAGAAAGCAGCTGGCCTGGCTCAGGCAGGAAGGAGCCTGCAGGTGCTGGGAACCAGCCAAAGGGTGAGATTCTCAGCTGCCAGACTCAAACCTGGCCTTCGCTGCAGTGGGAGCAGGAGGACGTGCTTGAAGCAGCAGGGCTTGTGTGATAGCTGTCCCTGCAGAGATGGTCACCCCCTCCTGGCTCCAAGTGCTTGAAGGGAGTTGCTTGGCTTTTTGTATCTATCAAATGCAGGTATCTATAAGGCTGGATGTTGTGTTTGTCTTTTCTTGTGAAATAAGACTTAATTTGAGAAATGCTGGTTCGGAGGTGGTGGCTGGCAGGCATCTCCCAGTAGGGCAGCCTGTACTCTGACTTTGGTCAGCTCAGAAAAAGTCAGATATATTCTTCTGGAGAGCTGTAGCTGAGAGTCTGATCTATTACTCATTTGAAACAAGAGAAGTTTCTATTTGCAGGACTTGAAACCTTTTCTGTTTATTTCTCCTTTTCTTTTGTACTGCTGTCATGACTATGGATCTTCTCCCTCTTCAGCGTCTCTTATATGAATAACCTGCCTTATCGTAGGCAGTATTAGAAAGTGAAGGGAGAAGGGGAGACAAAAAGAGTGCAATCGCCATGCGTCTTTTCCCACCCAGGCAGATCTGAAGTGCCTTCACCTCCCTCCTGTAGTCTGAAACACCAAAGGGATCAGTATAGGTAAAAAGTATTATGTATAACTTCCAAAGGGCTGGAGATTCCAAGGACTGTGTAACAAGCCGAGGCTGACACAGCACAGGTAACATGATGGCACTGCCTGCCTTTTGCATCACGACAGAGGAGGAGATGGATCAAGGCATCTGCCCATCTCCCAGCTAAGACAGGAAAGAGATTTGTAGAGAGCTGCGGAAACAATTTAGGAAAAACAGATGAAAAAGATTGGAAAACGCACTCATAAATACGCAGTGCTAGTACAACCGCTAGTACAACCTTTTCCTACCTTCGGATCTCAAAATGCTTCACCATTTTATAAGATGGTAAGCACACAAAGCCAAATTCACCAAACCTGTTTACATCAGAACCAAGGGTAAAAAATTACCTTCATGCTACCTCACTCTTGAAATGTTCCTTTTTCGTCATCCAAGCGCGTTTCAGTAAATGTCCCCTTCCCCACAACAGAGGTTCACTGCATTCAAAAGTTGGAGGAAATCTAAGGTAAATTTGGGATTGACATGGATTTCAGGAAAAATGGGGTTGATTTGGCAGCATCTCTTTCAAACTTTGAGAAAAATGTATAAGGGATGGGTGAGGTTACAGAGCAGCTGGACAGTGAATTGTTCAGTTCAGTGGGTGTTCCCAGTCATCCTGGGACCCAGCTCCCCAGGAAAGAAATGCCAAGACACAGCTTTCCTCCTCCAACATCAAGCTAACATGCCTAATCCCTTCCCATCTCCACACAATCAACAATGAAAACCAAAGCCAACCTCCATAGACTTTCATTTTACTCACTGTCCTCAAGCTATTTTCCATACAAGTGCGAAATGTCAAATTTGCCTGTGCTGGGTCTGAAACCACAGGACTGGGATCGGACAGTTCCATTGTGGTAACAAAGTCAAATGGGATTATGGGTTACATATTTGGGACTGGAGTATAGGATGACTGGCATGAAAAGAGCTATGGAGCTCTGGCTGCTCAGGTTTGGCAAGTGGGAAGAAATTGTCGTTAATCTAATTTTGAAAACAGCCTCTTATTTCTCTGCCTCCATGAGAACCATCACTGGAACAAACCCCAGCTCTTTTGAAATATTCATTAAACAGAAAAGATTATCCCTTGCCAGAAGAGTCCAGCAGCCTGAGGTATGTAAACCCAACCTCATAATCTGGGTATGTACCAGGCAGAGCAGAGAGTCTGGCTGCCATGCATTGGCTTTTATTCTTTTTTGAGACTCTGGGTTACATCTCAGTCTCTCCTTCTAAAAGTATCCTGTTTTGTATAAATAATTTGATATTCAGTAAGAGTAGGAGAAATTGTGTCTGTGTAGACCATTAGTTGGAGTAAACTGATTATTAATTACTGGCATCCCAGTTTAGAAAGAGGAATTAAAAACAGAGGGTTTTGGCCAGAGTGCAAAGTGTAGATGGGAACAGCAAGGGCAGGGAGGAAAGATGGCTGCGGGAGGAAAGCAGGATGCTCTGAAGGGGTTTACTGAAGAGTCAAATGTTGATGATGTTGTTTTGGCCAAAGTGGAACTAGAGATGTTGTGCTCAGAACCAAGAGCAGACATCAGTGGAGACATGTTTTAAAAGGTCAGTGGTGACCAGTGAATGTGGTGACACTACCGATTAATTTCATGTATGTTTTGTTGATCGCTTCCTAGTTGTGGGAAATCCTCTCATAGTGCAGTTGTGGGTCCCCACACCTTTGGGGAAGTTGCTAAAGCAGAACCCACATGTCTCAGGGATGCTCAGAGGGCAAACTGGTTGATGGTAGTAGATGGACTGGTCACCTATGAAGAGCAATGCTGAGCCGTGTGCCTCTACAGACCTGAAGGGAGCTGCTGAGGTCAGGTACGTGCTCCCAGGCAGGCCTATCCTAAGGAAAGTCACAGTGAAAGTGTTTTCAGGACAGATGTATATTGATACATGCCTCACAGGTAAATCCAAGGAGGTGTGAGCTCCAGTGGAAGGTTGTCCTAATTTTTTGTCTCTTTCTGGGTCTGCCAAACAATGCTTCTAACAATGTGTCACAGCCCCAGCTAGAGCAGCAAGCCATCACACCTAACCTACCTGGCCTCCCCACCCTCATCTGCCACTGGCTCTTTCTGCCCCTTGTCCAGGCTCCAGTTTAACAGGATTTGGAACCCACCAGCTCCCACCTATCCCCTCTGTCTCCCCAAGTGCTCCTGCAAAATCCTACTGCCCCACCATAGCCTGTTTGTGTTTCAGCTGTCTCACAAGCTGCTTTATTTTTTTGGTAAAGGTGCCTGGCCAGCACACAACCCCCTCCCTGCCACACTCTTCCCTGTCCCCCACGCTGCTCAGTAACCCCAGGGCCGGGATGAAGATGTGTGGAGTCAGGGTGGAAAATGGCCTCTCTGCCGGCTCGGCCTGTCGGGGCTGAGCTGCTTGGGCAGGCTGCTCACGATGTGCCTGGCAGCAGCTTTTCAACGACCACCCTGCTCCGCCGCAGGGCCAAGGTCTCTCCTCCG
>NW_009646945.1:5049608-5050143 GCF_000708025.1 Charadrius vociferus
GTTTCAGCGGCTCTCCCCACTGGGGCTGCCGCGCTTTTTTTTTTTGCAAGGCTGCGAGGAAGGCCTAAATTTCCCCATATTTCCCCCTCTCTGGTAAATCCCCGGGATCCTGAGGGACACGGGGGTACCCCTAAGAAGTCTGTGCAGGGTGAGGTGCCCCAGGGTGGGCAGTAGCCTCAAACACTGTACAAGCTATCACTTGCTCTCATCATGGTTTCCCTTACATAAAGAACACCAATAAAACAACAACAGCAAAACAGAGTTAATTTTTCACTGATGGACTTTCTTCTGTGGAAAACAACCAACCAACCAACCAACCATGGCAGCAAGCCTGAAGGCAGCCTCCCCCCGAAATGAGAGACCTGCAGCCCCCTGGCCGCAGTGTCGGCACGAAATGGTGCCCTGCCCCAGCAGTGGCTCCAGGCCTGGGAAATCATGGTGGTTCCTCACAGATTTTGGCTTAGGGTCAGGGCACGTCTCAGGAGGGATTGAGGCAGCGCAGCAGCCCTACGCGGGGCAGTGATGGCTGGCCGCC
>NW_009646945.1:5050274-5065975 GCF_000708025.1 Charadrius vociferus
GCTGAAGGGGTGCTGTGAGCTGGCTGGACAGGAGGGCAAAGGGCCAACTCCCTGACAGGCCACTGAAGCCCATAAACGGTTGTCATGTCTTGCTGTGTAAAAACAGAGTGGACACCGAAAAGGGGAACACCTGCTTCACGGAGATGACCTGAAGTTAAGGGAGACACATCATAGCTATGATTCTTGTCTCTGTCTTTACTCTTTTCACTCTCAAGCGTGAGCAGTTCTTCGGGAGGAGGTTGGGGAAGGAGGTCCATCACCACCTTCCCAGGAATTTCCACTGAAAAGCACAGTCAACCCCTTGTCAGAGCAAGAGTAGTGGCTACTAACCGCCTGTAAAGGGGACGTGCAAGCTAACAACCACACTCCAGTGAGGTTCGTGGGCTGACAGGAGATCAGAGGTCAGCTGCAGCAGTTTTAAACAAGTGACGCTCCTGAAAGGAGCTTGGCTTTTTTACTGCCCTGCCTGCATGTAATTGAGTTTTTTGTTTCCCTTCTCAGCTTGATCTCTTCGCTTCGCTGCTCCATGGCTATTATGAACTCCTTCAACTATTTATATGGTTCAAATGTACCTACACTGCCTAAAAAAAAAAATCCTTAAGGCAGAGTTTTAGGAAATTGGTCAGAAGTCTTAGAAGCTGAGTCATTGGGGATGGGTTGAACTTTGCTTTTTCTTCCAGCTGCCTGCTGTGTGTTTGTCAGATAGGGATTGAACTGAGAAAGGGTCTTGAAGTTCAAACGCCTTCCCTGCGGCAGCGAGGTGGAGCATGGCACAGGATGCAGCTTATCACAGATAACAGCTGTGTGTACCAGGGGTGTCCGCTTCCCTCTCCCATGCTGCTTGCTGGGCTCTCTGCCTCTCCCACGCACGCTGCGTGGAGGGAGGCTGGGGTAGGATATGGTTTTCAGACCCATTAATGGCTCTTCAGCCAGCTAAAGTCTGCGTCACAGGGCATATCCTGCTGATTCAGCAGTAGAGGGCAGTTCCTACCTCGGGGGGAAGGAGAATAAAAGAGATAAATAAATCTCCTTTGCCTTATGAGGCATGAGTTACACCTTTCAACCCTGTCTGATGAAATATGAACCTATGTTACAAAACCCTACTGCTTCACTCACATAGTTAAAGCAGTGTAATTTCTCAGCAGTCAACAAAACTGTACAGATATAAATGTAGACACCAACATCTACCAACCACTGAATTATAACTTCAGCTGCAATAGATATTCTGCTCCATAGAGCTGTGCACACACCAGGCTTTGGCAGTCGTGGTATGAAAGGTTAGGGGTGGGGGGAAGCTGGAGGTGTAAGCACGTTAGAAAAATTTAAAAAATTACTTTTGTGGGGGAAAAAAGGGGGTTTTCAAAGAGCATTTTAGAAGGTTTGAAATGTATCCACAATTGTTTCATTATTCCCACTTCCCCCAAATCCTTTCTCTAAATCTGTTATCAAAAACATTATCCAGGAGTTATTAAAACACCAACGTCATAGCCAATTATCATTATATAATGAAAATGCAAAGCACACAGCAATAAAAGTCACAGTGTTCTCCATGAACATCCCCATCTCCATCAACAAGAATTGACAACATTCATGAATTTTGTTTTTCACTACTCTGGGGGAATAAAGGATGATTTCTGCATAAGGAATGTTTCTGTTTAAGATCTGGCCCAGGAGCTTGGTGGCCTCTGTTTGACTGTCCTGACCCACCTCCCCGCAGTGACTGTGATTCTTGGGGGCAGGGGAAGGGGCCCTGTGATTTTGGCACGGTGCTGATATCCTTCAGGGGACCTTTGGCTGTACTGAACGATTTGTATGAGAGCTGCTTAGGGCAAGGAGGGTCTTGCAGGAACACGGAGGTGTGTCTCCACTGAGAGAGAGAAAGAGCTGAAAAGTAATGCAAAAGGAAAAAAAAAAGTTTTGTGGATACATTTCAGCTTCAGGCACCCAAGAGGAGGCTGAGAAGGGAAGGAAATAAGAAAAGCAGCATATCATGAAGTGAAGAGAGTGGTGACATTTTACAGCAGCCGATGATCTTCTCCACAGTGTTTGTACTCCTTTCATGTGGTGTTATCAGAGTTCTTTGCGAGGGTTTATTATCGTGTTCTCCCAGACAGAAAGCAGACAGCCATCCTGTGACCCACATCCTGAGTTTTACAGCCCTCCTTGTCCTGTGCCATCTGGGGTATTAATAGTGTGACCCACCACTGGGAGAGCAGAGGACTTCCTTTATACTCTAAACATGAATAATAATGAGAAACTGGGACAAACGACAAGCCTTCCTGCCCACAAAATGTCATAACCCTGCCGCTTCAAATGAGGCAAGCCGGCTAGGTCACCATGCTGTTTGCTGGGCAGGTTTCGGATTGCTGGCGGTTGTTGCAACTATAGCGAAACTGCGGCGAAAGGCTGTTCCTGGGGCAGTACACAGAAAGTAAGTCTAAATACTCTGCAGGCTACATGGAGCAGGGAAGGGGTAAGAGGAGAAGCTGAAGCTCCCCGGTTAGGGCAGCATCTTTCCACCCAGCACTTCTCAAGGACGGGCTATGAAATCAATGGCAAAGCGAGATACAGCCAGCCCTTGAGGTACTGCAGAGCAGTACTATATCCCCTCAAAGATATTTAAAGTCTTTTTTCCTGGTTTTGGGGCAAACATTTGCCTTGATCTCGGTTATCATTATAAGAAATTTTCTTATTTCAAGGTGCAAAAGGAGGGAGTTAGCTTCCTTCCTTTCTGCATCACCCCCTGAGGTATGACACGTCTTCAAGCTGGCGTTAGCACTTCACTGCATAAATGGTGCAGAGAGACTCCAGGGGGCTGTTTTTCTTTCCCCCAGGAAAGGGAAGATGCAAAGCAGAACACAGAGAGAGATAATAGAGCTTTAATTGAACCTGGACATGCATACCATTGTTACCCAGGAAAAGTCAAACATGCTCTAGGGCTGTAAGAGGTCAGTGGGAGAGATAAAGAAGATGAGGTGTGTGTACAATAAGATAAGAGCTAGAGGTCTTATACAAGGGTCAGGCATGTGTGGGCTAGTGTGGCAAAGGGTGGATGAGCTGGTGGCTCTCCAACTAGTGCTGGAGAGGGGGTGAAGGGAAGCCCTGCAGTGGGGAGGGTTTCTGGTTGACTTAGCAAGAAACCTTCTGAGTGAGGGCTGAGCTGCATCCACTCATCCTTAGCCACCCTTGTGTTTACCTCCGACTTGCTTTGCAGGTCAGGGTGGGCCTGAGCACCCACAGATTTGTCTGGAGGGAGCATAGACTATGTTGGCCAGCCCTGTCCCTGTCTGATGGCAGACAGCCGAACATCTGACCGCCTGAAGCGTGTCATGGGAGTGCTGGCCAGGTAACATCCAAGAGAAAAGCGAGAAATGGCTCCCCGCTGGTGCGAGCCAGCATCAGCCTTGGTACGGCTGCCCACCTCTTGGCAGAGAGGGTGGGTGCAGCTGGGTGGGAGCAAGTACAGAAAGGTCTCTGCCCTCATGCCTTCACCTTTCCTACTGGGTTGTGCATGTAGGCTCCCAAGACACATCCAGCCCTTCACTGTGAAGCATTAGGTCTCAGGGTAACAGGACAATTTGATCCCTAGGCATGCTGGGGACTTCCACCTGGTGTAGCTGATAACAAACATGCCAATTCCATAGCCATATATATGCCTGCTTGTGAAGAAAAGTAATGAACAATATGCATGCATTGACTTAGGGACCAGAACTAAGGTGAAGAGTAGGAACAAAAAACCTCACCCATGAGCAGTTGGAAAGAACCAGATGACTGCCTTCTTCCGAATGGGAAGATTGGTTTCTACATTCAGATTGGGTGGAAAATGGGATTATGTTTGACTGAGGTTTTTGTACTTCAAGAGGGTGGGGAAGGAGAGGGTATAGTGAGATCAGCTTGGCTGGACGATGGAAAGAAAAAGAGAGCAAAACTGCCCCTGTGATTTCCATGTGCAGCCTCCCCAGATCTCTACAGCAGCCTACACTTTTGCCTGAAAAAAAAAAAAAAGCTTTTTTTTAATATTAACTTGGTAACTTAGCTCTCTTGAAGTCCTATCAGCACAGATACAGAGCATGCCATTCTTTACTGCAATGTAGCCAAAGTAAACTATCCCAGTGCCATATCAACGTGTGCAAAGGGAGTGGAAAATACTCACATGGAGTGGAAAATGCTCTGACACTGTAGGTTTACCCGGTGCAGGTGGCTGGTTGCCAGGCAGTAAAGGAGGAATCGACTCTTGCGCAGGGGCAGAACGTACCCTAAAGGCAGCAAACAAACAGAACGCAACTTGGAAATGTGTGACCTACAGTCTGTGCTGATCTGAGAAAGTGCGGATGTGGAAAGTAATTCTTTCAAGCAAACACAATTTTTGTACCCGATGGTGTAAGAGGGCAGTCACAACGTCAGGTTTTGAAGTAGCAGGAGAATACTGCAGCCTTTTAACACTTCACCGATGCATTTATCTTTCTCGAAGGCAATGCAAACATCAAAGCACATGCTCCATTTTGCCCCACAATAACAACATTGACACCATCCCAGAGGAGCGTATCCATGCAAAATCTTTATTTGGAGAACGTCTTCTCTTGAATAACAGCACCCCTCCAGTTTACGTGTAAACCCAGAAACACAGTATTTGCATTGTGCAGAAAGAAATGCAAAGAAAAGTCTTAAAACACATTCATCTTCTGATATCATATAAATAGTATTGCAATTGCTTACCTCTGTTTCCTCTCTTTGTATCCCTCTAAATCTGCCTTTGGGCTAGTTAGAGCAGAGAACTGTAGCAATGACATAGTATTAGTTTTGGAAATAGGCCACAGTATCTTGAAAGGCAGTGTGGAGAATTATCTGCATTGTATGAGGACAAAGACACAAGGATACTGATATACTGTCCAGCACATATATCTCCTTATTTTCCTTCCAGGTTAGGAATGGCTTTTGGACTGGTTCTGATTATTTTCTCTGCTAGTCCAGAGCTCAAAAGAAGGCTGAGGTTGCTGCTGTTGAGGGTGGAAAGTTCCTTCTTCATTTTATAATCTGTATGTTATTGCGGTTTCTCTTGGCTGGGAAATTTCATTTTTATTTCTAATCTCAGCCATGTGTCGGTCAGTTCTGACTTAAGTTCCCTTCACCCTCTCCCTGCTGTGTGGCTCTGCAAGCCATATTGCAAACATATTTTTCACCATGGGTGGGAGGTAGCATTGCAGTTTTGGGCTTTGTTATTGATATCAGGATTTCCCTTTTTCTTTTATGCATTTTTTTTCTTTAAAAATAGGAGTTGATGGTAAACAGCTTTCATTTAGTCCCCAGGGGGAGGTGCAGTGAACATTTTCATACGAGTCTGAATAACAATTAAGTCACAATATCCCAACTTTTCTAATTATTTCAATTCTAATTAATTCAATGATATAGTCATCATCTCATGAAATCTTCAGCTTGATCCTTTATTGGGATTATGCAGAAGAATAGAAGTTTAAACTTTGTAGACTCCACTTGCAATTAAATCTCACTCCAGTAAATTAGAACCGCAGCATCATGGCTTATTGCCAGTGGAGGGAAATGAAGGGATTGTTTTATGCTCAACCAAGAAAATACCAATGACCTCCAAAAAGACAGCTTTACTGAAAACATTCAAAAGGCTGACAAGCTGTCAATCCTTTCCATTCCTTTTAACACTGTTTTGTCTCTCTTCTTTGAGCTGATGTCTCCTGCCAAGTAGAGATGCACTCTCACATATACTTGCCTCTATCAGATCTTGAACCTGGACAAAAGTGCCCACTTTGCAATTGCAAGAACTTCTGCCATTTAAAATGCAAGAACATTTCACTTCTACTTTTCTCCCAATCACTCCACTAGTTTTTCCTTTGAAAAGGGGCAGTGAAGGAAATACCAACATTTTAACCCGAAGAGAAGGTTGTTATAAAACTAACATTCAGCTGGCTGTCCACGTGGCAAAGGCAACAGAATGTTGGCCCTAGATATTAATAATGATTTATGATATTAAACAGAAATATTTTACTGAATTGCAATATTTATATGTAAATAAGCTTGATGGGCCTGGTTATTTTCGAAGGGTGACAGATTAATTCTGTTACTTGACCACTTTAAGCACATGCTGTCCTTAATTTTTTTCGAGAGTTATTGGATGTTTCAGTATATGGACTGTTTGCTCCCAACATCAGGAGCTGATTCAAGGAAACTTGATGGCTTTGATAAAGGAGAGTCTGCAGTAAAGACTACTCTGCCATAAAACGTGGTATGGAATACAACCTAGGGAAGGCTTTTTGAGTCAGCAGCTGACAAGTGATGCTCGGTGAGGCGTATCGCTGGGCATTTGTCACCGGCGAGCCTGAGCCATTCAAAAGGGTTTCCCTCCTTTGCCTCCCCCATCCCGCCCCGTTTAGCTGTGATGGCAGTGGGATTTGAAACATGTACTTACCAGCTCTTCTCAGACCACGCTTCTGCCTCGTTGGGAGGCTGGAGTGGGATCAGAAAATAGCGATTCTTCGTGGAAACCGACTTCCCGCTGGATCTGAGGGGAACCGCACGAGGGAGCGCTTTCCCCTCGCAACGCCGCGTCCCCCTCCCCGCCCCCGCCCGCCGCTGCGGCGCCCCACGCACTCGCCCCTCTCTGCCCGCCTGGGCGAGTGAAGGACGATTCAGTAGCCCCGAAGCCCACGGGTGACTCTTCTTTCTCAGACAGAAGAGAAGAGCCTGAAATTTTGGGTTCGTTGTGTGTCTTCCTGGCATCTTAGCACTGCCACCGGGTGCTGTTATTTCACTAGCCCCTTACACAACGAACCCAAAGTTTCAGGCTCTTCTCACTAGACATTCTGGATTTCAACAGGGTAAATGCAAGGAGATGGCACGTCCTATTTAGCTAGCCATCTCCTGGGCAGTGTCCCCATTACACATTTTTTAAATGTATAAACCAGGCACTTTTTTTTTTTTTTTTGCATGATTTTCTGGGAATGGTCATGAATCAGGTATCTTCCCAACCAAGCGCTTAGACAACCTGACATCCGACCCCAGCTTCCCGCGCTACAGCAGCACAGCGACAGCACAAGCTGGGTACACAAACCAGCTTGTAACAACGTGATTGCTGAGGTTCTAATTCTGCTCATCCTCCCAAGAATAGAGAGAGATGCGTGGTTCTTTGCTGCCGCTCTGCAGTCACACACATGCATTGCAGGAGGCACTGGGATCGGGCTGCCACATCCTCCTCCTCTGCCTCCACTCAGCCCTGAGCTCCTGCCCTGGCCATTACCAGTGACAGCTGTTGCCATGACAGTTTTATGCACCCACTGAGACAGGCATTGAAAGTCACCATTTACTGTTTTTTAACTACAGCTGGTGTAAAATGAGCTTGCTGTTTACTGCTGTTTGCAACGGGCCAAAGGCTTCTGGAAACGTGTTCCGCTATGGGACCATCCAGCCCATTCCAACAGCTGACATTTTAATTATGGCGCAGGTACTGAAGAAACACTGAGCCATAATCATTCATAAAGCTGTACTCCATGTATTTCATAGCTGTATTTATCATAGTATGAAAAGAAACAGCCAGGGTTGTTAGAAGAATACGCCATTTTTAAAGCAGTACTAACTCTAGTCTTGCATCCACTGGTAAGTCACATACTACTGCAAAACAAAGTTTACTAACTTGCTAGGTTTTAATTTCTCATTCTTAGCCAATAAAACCCTCCGTGCAATATTGTTGCTTCCTATTTCTTTTTCTTTTTTTCATTTTTAAGATCTTGACTGTTTATGTGCATTGGAAAAGTAATTACTTGACATGACTGATGAAACAGACGTTGCAGAATCAACCCCGTCCCCATCAGAAAATAAAATGCTCAGAAAACTCCTGTTCCACAGAGACATGAACTGAAGGTAGCAGGACTGGTTATATGGGACAATTTACAGTCCTCCAGAAATCAAGGATAAATTAAAACTTTCAAGTTATTGCTAGGCATCTCAGATTTACTAGTAAGTGGGATGATGAGAGCTGAAGCAGTTCTTTTTAAGATCTGTTATTTTCATGGGCAGAATTGTGGGGGGAGGAGGGCAAAACATGTTTTGTAGTTATTTACTAGCCCCCAGATGTCCTAGATGGTGATGAAGAAAGGTGGATATAGTAAGAGTGGCAGGAACAGCTTGTCAACAAGTATTGCTACACAGCATGCACAAGAGTTAATAAAATAAATTATACACCACATTTTCTTTTCAAACAAGCTTTAAATAGTCCATATTTAACAGAATCATGTGTCACAGACAAGAAATTCTTGCTGCCAAAACACAGGATGAGTGTTTTTCCCCATCGTTCATTCCAAATTACAGGCTTAGGAAAAAGCATTTCAAGAAATTAGAAGATTTTAAAAAATAAAATTATGCTAAAAACCAGAAAAGGCCAGTAGGATGGACCAGTGAAGTACATGAACAAGTCATCAGAAGAATGTTAGTACACAGGTACTTACTAAAAAACACACAGGAGTGGAGATAAAGGCTTTAAAGACACAAACGCTTTGCAGGCTAATTCAGTATCAAAGAGCAGAATGCATAGGCTTTATTATAAACTCTGTAATTCATGCATTTGTGTGTGCAGATAAAATATATTTAAAGCCATGTATTTAAATGCCATCAAGAAGACACCTGAACTCCTCCCCAGCAACATCAGTTGACTTCAGGGAAGAATTAAACCCAGTTTTGTTTATTTTTATACACTGGCCTAATCCAAACCTATAATCTGTGAAAGGGAACAAAGTAAAAGAAAGAAACCAGGTATTTTATCTGAGCCACTCAGAGACACCGGGATAAAGATCCAAACCCACTTTTTGGTAATCACCATCACTGGAATGTAATGGCAGCAACACCAGCCCGGGCAGTTCCCAGCTGTGTTTCAGAAAGTGGCTCCGAGAAGAACGATCCAAGGGTTGAGTGGGGAAAAATAGAAATTAACCCTGTAGTACATACATACATACATACATACATATATAGATGGCTCTTTTCAGAACAAAATAAGGTAGCACTACTGAGTATGTGGCAATATGGAGTGTGCATTAAGATACACAAGTGAAATCTGCTTGGGGCACCTTCACTCAGAGGGATAAGTCTTCTTAAAATATAATAATTATTATAATAATAATACTTCTTTATACTTGCCACTTGTTAGCAATTGTTTACATCGTAGAAAAATAGATAGTATTCTGTAACAAGAAATATAGTTACTTTGTTAAAATGGGCTATTTTAAACCAGCTACTATTCTTTCATATAAAGAATTTCTAAACAGCCAAACAAAAATAGGTAATACTGAGTGCAAAACAGCCAGTGGTATACTTTGCATTGGTTTGAAACACTAGTTGCCAGCTACTATAATTACACGTTCTGTACACTGTCTTCCATCTTTTAGAAGCTTTGGGGTTTTTGCTTTTCTTCTCTCTAGGTGGCAAGTAAGTATTTAATCCGAGTAAATTCAAACTCTGGAAGTCAGAAATAATTTCACAATCAGTCTTTGCTACCTTCTTGCATTCCTTCCCCCATGTAGTGCAGCAGCACTTTCTACTTATGGCCAAAAATCCCTTAAGTTAAAGAAAGTTTAGACCGTAGATACTTAGAAGTTTAGCTTATAAATTCACATTCTTTTAAAAATCATTTCGCTAATCTCCCACGTTTACATTTACACCAAAGAGAAAGCTCAAAAGCCTCACTTCATGCATTTCATCATCCCCGCTGAAGACTGAAATAGAGTCCAGATAAAAACTCTTTGCCAACAGTAGGTATTAAGTCTTAACGCTACAAAGCCAGATGGTTCCAATGTAGAAGTCAGCTTTTTCTGTAGTCTTTCCAACAGTTTCAGATACGAATAGCTAATTCCTAGTGGCAGTGGTAAAGGCATTATCAGTACACCATGAACACCACAAATGGAGGCAATTTCCAAGCATCAAAGAACAAAAAACAAACAAAAAGCACCCAGAAAAAAATCAGTGAAACATTCTTATTAGAGCAGAAATCTCTATTCTCCTCTCCATTCATTTCACACCTTTTCAACTTTGGTGGGGTCATATGTATCTGAAAAAAGACAAAAAAACACTATTAATAATGTATTGTGAAATCTATTCAACGTTGCTAGCTGCAGAAACGAAACATATTTTCCCTAGTTTTTATTAAAAAAATGAAGCTAATACTGGACTTGCAGCCTTAAAGATACATACTACATTCCTGACCCAAATTCTGTATTTACACCAGTGTAATTCAGGAACAACTTGGATCAAATGCATGGAGATATAATTTGGGAAATCTTGAGTGGGTAGCAACAAGCGCACTGACTGCTAAGTGATTACTTCTAGTTTTCAGATGCTTTGACAGGCAGAGAAAGACGTAAGATTTGCTACCCCTTGTACTGAACACTAAGGACAAGTAAATGCTGTAAGGATCCTAACAGGGTGTTTAAGGCTGGCTGAAGAAGTGATGATTCCATCCAGTCATCAGAGTCTTTTCATTCGATTGCAAATCCTTGGTTTCAGATTAATTGAACAGAATACAGGAAAGCACAGCTGCGTTGCATCACTATGGTTAGACTGTCTCGCTTCAGTCTGCAAAACTGCAGCTCACGTTTTGAACATTATTCACTACAGCACTGTACTGTCTTACTAACATTGGTCTTCATTTTCAGCCTACCTCTTGTCAGTTCACAGGACAGACCACACTTTGTATTTCTTTTCCTGAAGCACCAAGGACACTCTTCTATCAGATTTTTTTTATTGGATTTATCCCAACATTGGCCATGAAGTAAGCAGATATGAGCCTTTTCCTTCACCCTTGTGAATCTGGGATAGGATTGCAATGAAAGGGCTTTGCCTTGTGAGATCTGCCTGCCCTGTGCCATCACGCATGGTCATGGCATGAAGAAACCAGGGCTACCTATGGAGGTCCTGCACACGTCTCACCCTAGGCTCCTTGGGGTGCACAATCATGGTGTGGAGGAACCAGGGCTACATGGAGGTCATGCACATGTCTCACTTACCCTAGGCTCCTTGGGATGCATGGTCATCGTGTGGAGGAACCAGGGCTACCTGCGGAGCTGTCTGTAGGCACAGAGGGGCCTGGACAAACTGGCCCTGCAGCCCATGCTGCCATGTGCTACTTGCTGCTCTTATGCAACCTGGGTGTCTGTGCTAACCTTAAACATCCCTCCCGTAGGCTGTACTCCCACAGCACTCGCATTTTAACAGTTGAGCATGAAAATAGTTGCACACATAAATATCACACTTCAGAGTAAACGTTCACCCTCAGGACTTTTATGTTGATGTGAGTGAATGTCTTCATTCAAGCAAGCATAAAAATCCTCAGAGGGAAATTATTCCTCCTGTGTGGAAGTGTCTATCTGCAGCATCCAGACTCATATCAAGGGGTGACTGGCTAGGAAAGAACTTCTGGATTTGGCCCCAGTGAGTGGATTCCTGGTGCAGGACCCTTTATCACTTCTCTTGCCCACTCTCCTCAAATTGCTAGGCCAGCCAAGAAAGGAGTCTGTGCCAGCAACACCTATGTTTTCAGAACTGCTTATCACTATTCAGACTCTTCTGCTATTTCCAAACTTCAAGAACAGATACCACATGAATGCAAAAAAATCAAGAGGAAAAAAATTTTTGAGGACTAGTGCACTCCAGGATAATGCTGTATCTTTCTAAGCTTAGTGCACTGATGGTGTGGGAAGATGCCTCCAAAGCAGCAGCATTTTTTCAATTGTAAATAGTTTGCCATCTAAACTGCTAGAACGTACAAAAAATCTGAACTGTTCTGTGTGAGGTTTACCTAAGAATAAAAAAGGATTCACGTTTCAGAAGCCTGGTTTTCCTGAGGCCAGACACATTCACACCAACAGAACTCCCCACAAAACTGCAGGTGCTCAGTGGTTCAGGCAGTGGCGGGGGGGGGGGGGGGGGAGGGGAGAAAATCAGGCCACGAGACACAGAGCCTCTGCGTGGCTCAGTTTATTCCTTAAAAGCTTACCCACACCCTCGGCACCTAAGCCAAGGACATAAAAGTGCCAGACTGCCAGGCTACATCCCGCTTCTGGGTGTACAAACATTGGCGTTCTAGCACTGATACAGAAATGTTTATTCAACATTTGGTTAAGCTCATTTGAAATGCTCTCTACAGAAACAAAGCCAGAGCAGCGGCCTCATGGAAGCAGTCTTCAAACAGCAAAGGCGAAAAGACATCCAGTGCGCTTGGGAACCTTTAGAGACATTCTTCTAATGGCAGTATTTGCATAGTAAGATCAGCTCCTTCCACCGAGTTTCAGCAGAGCTCTTACTCTGAGACATGACTGTTCATCTGCCAAGCTGCATTATACGTGTGAAAACCTGTTCCTGCTCAGGCCTCTAGCATCTGCGACGGGCCCAGACTGCAATTATAAGACTAACATCCCCCAAACTCACTCCAAATAGAATGGCCCTTAGCAATATTTACTCTTTAAAAGCAACAAATGCAATGGTTTTCCAGGATTCTCATTTTGGCTTTCAGTGGTACCAGTGAGCTAGTTTGGAAGTTGGAGTGAGAGTTTACAGAGGAAGACACGGCACCAGGCCTTTCTACAAATGTGAATCTTCAGTCCTGCCCCGTTAAGGTAAGGTGAAGATCTTGTGGCCATCAACAAATCAGGGTCTCTCTGGATGGGAAGAAGCCAGCGGAGCAGATGCCTTCCCACCCCGAGTGGGTGCGTGTGACCCCGCGGTACTGGACGTGAGGCGAAGGAAGGGACACCCACGCTATCCAGGCGTGGGGAGGGCTGTTACGTCTGCGAGGGAACTGCTGCAAAGGGAACACACTGCGGAGTACAAGCCTGGCACTGTCAGCAAGAGGGATAAATTTAGACCTAATTTACTGCAGAATAACTCACCAGTAAAACACACACAATCTGTTTTGATACATCCCTGAAGTCATGTCACCACAACAGTTATTTTCTTCACTCCAGCAGAAACCCCAAGGGAGGAAAGCATATGAAATGCATGTGGGGCATACTAGACCTGATGGGTACAAGGGAGCTGAATGCCTGTTTGGAAAATCTGGTCTAGAGAAACACAGCTCAGGGCAGAAAGAGACACAGAGCTGTGGGATACAGAAAAAAGACATGAAAGAAAGGCTGCAAGACTGCAGGAGTCAATACTTAGAACCCATACAAATATTTCTCTTCAGATGGAAATACATAAATCCACTTTAAAGTATGCTCCATTTAATTTCAGTCCCTCTGTACTGGAAAACTGTGAACAGATTTATATTGATGAGGTTTAATGAATAACCAGTGCAGATCTCAAGGTAGAATGTCAGCTGTTACAGAGAGGATGGTAAAAGGAAGGAGGAGATTAATATTAATTTAACAACTTTCACACCATACATTTGCTCACTCCAATTAATTTAATGGACTAGACAGGTGGCCTGGGAGATTTATCCCTTTACACAGATCTATGGCAACAAGTGGTTTTCAGTCGTTCAACACGATGCCGTATGAAAACTGTTTTGGAGAGAGAACAGCTCAGGTTACTCTTTGGGGATGCATATGGACTACACAAGTTTATACGCTTTTGAGAGATGAGAAACACACACACACAAAAAAAGTGTTCACTGAAAAAGTCAACTTTCCATCTGACCTGGGGATAACAGTTATTCTCAACATCTGATCTGGAAAATATTCATGAGAGAGAGAATTTTCCAGGCTCCTTAATGGAGCCATTTCCCAGAGGCTTCACAGAAGAACATCAGATTTTTATTTCTTTTATTTTTTATTTATTCAGTTTCTTCTGAACTCTGATATAGTATGTGTCTACTTAAGTATTAGAGAGGGAAAAAATGGGTATTCAAGGAGAGGTTATGATTAAATCACCACGTGTTCCCAAACACTGGTACTAGAGTGACTGTCTCTGAACTCTGCTGTTTGAAGCTGGCTGTTCCCTGAAGCAACTGGACAGAGATAAGACCTCCGGGAGCACTTCAGTCTCTGAGAATGAATTTCGGTATTGCAAGTGAGTTTTACGGTAACTTTTCCTAAGATGGGATCAGAGAACATTCACGTTATTTCTTCTACAAGGAGAGCAAAGGGGGTGGCAACCAGACAGGGGTAGTACCACCTACAGCCTGTTACTATTTGAGCAGTATTACATGGGCATAAGCAAACCGGTCATGCCCATTACATAAGGAAATGGTACCCATTTGGATCTCTCATAATAGGGTCTTACCTAAAGCAAGATCTCTGTCGATCTTCTTCTTGTCCATTCCACCTAAATGTCCATTTTCACTGAGAGAGATAACACGCTTGGAAACAGCCCCTGAGCTTGCCAGTTTGCTTCCTCTCTCCTCTTGTACTCTCGACAGCTTCTCCTCGTCCACCTCCTCTCCCGAGTCTGCACTCTTAATGCTCAGACGTCTCATCCGGGACACAGAGTCAACTTCTTTCATTCGCACTAAGCGATCCATGGCAGTCCGGCTAGGTGGAGAAGTGAGCTTGCCTTGCAGTGTCTCTATCACTTTCGAGGTGCTTCTCACTCTCTTTTCTGAATGCTGATACACAGCTGACTTGCAAACCAAGTTTTGGTCCTCACCTTGGCTGGGGCTCGCAAGTTGTTGAGGAACTTGCTCAGCTACCAGTGGTTTAGCACTGGTTTCCTGGTGAGAGGTCTGGCATTCATCAGGGTATAAAGATCGGCCTGCCGCTCCCACAAAGAGAGCACTCTCTGTCCAGCCACACTTTCGCCTGCCTTCATAAGAACCTTCTTTTTTTCCTTCTTTGTCACTTACTGTGCTCCCCACTGATGACTTAAAGTCCTGCGCACCATTTGCAGGGTGAGTGCCTGAGTGGGGCCCAACATGGTCATCTGGAAGGAGAGACTCCACTGCTATATCTATGCCTAAAATTCTTGCAGCTCTTGCTTGCAATGACTCATTCACAGGGATTTCCACTGCATTTGCATTTGAAGAGTGATCAGAATTGTTAGCACCAGGTCCTGGGGCCACATCAAGTCCCACTGACCTCAAATCCGGCTCAGAGCGCCCTTGGTTCCTCTTTGTTAGTGACAAGCGTACTACCGAGCCTCTCTCTAATACCGTATCATTTGTGGGAGTTGCACCTTTGCTCAGTTTAACAAAGTCTAGGTAATTTTGATCTTCACTCATCTCCTGCAAGACAGGGTTATTGAAAGGATTACTGTGACATGCACTGCTTGGGCTACTGGACAAAACTCTCTTGAGAGGGCCCACATGAACTGGCTGCTTGCTTGTTCTGCTCTTGGCTTCCCCTGTCCCCATCTCTGTTATCAGACTTCCATCTGCTGGCCCGACTCCTTCACTGCTCCCTCCTGGCTGCGAGGAGCCTTGAGAGCCAACGCAGCCCGGCTCGCTGCCACGCTCCGTCCCCACACTCCAACTTTCCGACTTACTTTTAACTCTTCCTGGCTTAAACATGGGCACCTCTGGCACAACCGTTTCTTTTTTACTACCGTGTTTTGGCTCCTGGTTCAACTTCTCATTTCTGGACGCCCTCCTCTGTGTAAGGGCACCTGCCTGCAGAGAAGCCGCAGCACTTTCCAAATCTTCGTCGCTGCTTGTGCTCTCCTCCTGCTCTTGCAGCTCCTTGTTAAAACTTTCTAGCTCACTTATCGCATCCCAGGGACGGCGGCTTACAGGCTTCAGCAGGGACTGCCCACACAGCTCC
>NW_009646945.1:5066016-5084481 GCF_000708025.1 Charadrius vociferus
CAGGAACTGCCCAAACAGCTCTTTACTGTTGCAGAGAGCGCCTGCTTCTCCCTTAACTACATCTCCCTTGGAAAGAAGGCCGGTTTCCCTCTCCTGGGCAGGCACAGGCTGGCTCTGGTGGGCTTTTGGGGAGGGGGCCTGAAAGACAGAGGTGGCAGTCCTGGAAAATGCACTGTTGCTCGACTGGCTGAGGTACATCTGACCCTTCATGCTGTAAGCGCTCTGTCTGCAGCTTCTCTCGTCAGAAGGCAACCCTGCTTGTTTTGACCCTGTCGTGGAGGCTGTACGTCCTAGGAGCTTTGGAGACAGTGGTTTGTTACTACTGGGCTGCCCAGGCTTTGTACCATGGAAAAATTGTGGGCTTTTAGGTTCTTCAGAGAAACTGGTCTGTGTCTGCTGGTCTTTGTACTGATCACCTGGCCAGGAGCCAGAGTATTTGAGCTCTCTGTGTTTTGTAGGCTGAATAAATCTGAGGTCATTCATTTGTTTGAACTCTTCTGGTCTCCACAACTCTTGTTTTTGTAACTCATTTTTATTGGTCATGCTTCCTGTAAGTGCTTGTAACTCCAAGTCCGTTGAAGACATACTTAAGAGACTTTGTTCTTGCAAAGCCCCATTGTTATCAAACCCATTCTTATCAGGGCTCTGGGTTATGTTGTTGTTCCTATCTGTATCTGGCAGATTGGATTCTGATTTAACTGGGATAGAGACCAAACAAAATATAGTTTCATTCATTTTTTTCTTTGAACTCTTTTTGCTCTGCATCCCAGTTCCAGGTTCAAACTTTTTCACTTTTGTAACAGTCTCACAGGTGCTGTCCATATGTGAATTTCTTACAGAAAGTTTGCCTTTTGCGTACTCCATGCTGGCTTCATTACGGGGGCTGTGATTAGTTGTGCTACAACTATCTCTTTGGTCTGGCAAGGCACAATTTTCCTGATCTCGGATGGATGGTGCCAACCATCTGTTGCTATGGGTGGAGCTGTCAGAAGTTCTTTCTCCCTTTGCAGAACTGGACAAGTTTGATGCATCCAAGAAGGCACTGTTGTACTGTACTTCAAGATCTCTCTCTCGCAAAGCACCAGAACTGGGACTACATGCATTTTCAGTGTACCTAGTGCTGTCCTGCAGACCTTCCGGTGGTGCAATTTTAATATGTCGTATTCGAGGATCATCAAAGGGAATATACTGAACAGAACGCAGGTAGTCAATGGGGCGCCTCTCATGGCTTTGCTTCCCGTGAGGAAGATGGTTGTCTTTGCAAGGGTCACCCCCTGCTTCGAAAGTATTTGCGGCTGGTCGTTGGCAGGGGACAACCCGCTCCGCAGGACCCTGCTGATCGCTGCTGGCACACGCATCGCTGTTAGGCACTTGATTGAGGGGATGTGGGGTCACATTTTGGTGAGATGGGGATTTGTAAGATGGAGGAGGTACGTAGACTGGGGGCTCCAAACCAGAATCTTGAATGCAAGCATCTTGCCTTGGCTCATTAACTTTAGCTAAGTAGGGGATGGGTTCATCTTTCTGGTAGTGGTCCTGGAAACCCACAGTTTCCGCAGATGCCCTCGTCTGCCGCTGCAGTTCGTAGGATGGAGGCTTGAGAGGCCTCCCATACTTGGGTTTCACTAGAGGAAGGAAATGGCCTCCTGTTTCGTGGTGCTTGGGTGGTTCCACACTCAGTCTGTTTAGGGGATAGGAAGGGGGTTTAGTTACGCCGAGCGAGTTGTTACTGTTGTTCAGGGAGGGCATTTCCACGCATCTCATACTCTCTGGCGAAAGGACCCTCGGCAAGGACTGCGATTTCCCCTTGTTGTGGGAGCTCAGTACATTATCTCCCAGGGTCAGTGAATACAGCTCTTGAAGCAGCTTCTCCCTGTCACCCTCGGACATTTGCCTCCCTACCTTTTTTGGCTGGTTCCAGCTTTCCATTCCCAGACTTTGCCATTTGCAGTCGCTGGGCAGTTTGCAGCTCTCCTGCAAGCCGCTTCTTCTGACGTACCCTGCGCCCATCCCCACCTTCAGCTGACTCTCCTTGGGGTGCCGGGGTGCTCCCGGGGCCGCAGCCAGGCCTTTCATTTCCACACCACCTTTCTGGGAATAACCCAGTAGCACACTGAAGTCCTGTCCTCGTCTTCTCCAGTAGGCAAGATCTTTATCAGTCTTGGGCTGGGAAGACCATGCTAATTGAGGCCTGTCATAAACCCTGAAAAAGAAACGCAGCGTCACCAGGCAGCTTGCACAGATGCCCTTTCTGTCCCCCATACGGGAAAGGCCATTAGGAGGTCAAATGTTGAGTTATGCCAATGGGGTTTGTGTAATCTATTCGCAACCAGATGACTTCATGATTTTAATGAGAGGATTTAAAAGTCAGTCATTAATATGAGTAAAGGGAGGGCCCGATGCTCTGCTGGCATGTTGTTAGCTATGCAAAGCTGTTAGAAAGAGAGACAAATGCACACAGTTATGTGCTGTGCAAACATGCACAGCCCTCCTTGATGGACACCAGAAAACCAGAAATGATTGTGTTGAACTTATTTCTGCACTCTGCTACATCAAAATCTATAGACGTCAAGGGGACTACTGTGGTACGCAAGTTTAATAGGAATTGAAAGCTAAAAAGTAGGGGTAGGGAGAACAGGTAGGGAGCTATTTCATAAGATATATCTGTAAGAAGCATGATTTGCATCCTAGTACAAGAGCTGAAATTAAATGTGTCACTTCCACTGTTGATTTTTGTTCATCTTTCAAAGGGAACAAATTTCTTCAAAGTGCTTTGGAGTAAATGATACGTGCCACAACAATGATGATGTATCATCACAGTTATGAATAAGATGGAACCAATATTTGAGATCTAAAATACCTCAAAAGAAGTGTAACACTGTTAAATAAAAGAGGGATTAACTCCAGCAATCTGTTACTGAAGTATGAAAGACATCAGACATTTTACTGCAAATTAGAAATTCAGAACACAGATTTACATGAACAGAACAGGTTCTTTATGTGTTCTGAATAGACTGTAAACTATTTAATACATTGCTGCTGAACAAAATTGGTACCTTTCTATATAAATAATTAATCTTCTACTTGAACTGTGTTCTGCTATTCTTGTAGCTAAGGTGTCCAACAATATAACTGCCTTTACACTATGTAGCTGCCACCAGCATAAGACTGAAAAGAAAAATCAAAATTGACAGAAATAGGACAAGTATGTAGATAGAACCCAAGAATTTCTTTCTCTTCCCTCCACCCCAAGGTATATAAACAGTGTCATCTAGCTCTTTTTTACTAAAAACAATGATCTATTCAAGTAGTAGTTTGTAAAAACATAATACAATTCAAAATTTGGAATGAAAACTAAGCAATCCAGATCCACAGCAATATTCTTGTATGTATGTATGTTTAAAAACCAAACTGGGATAAGGAGCATCTTGTTCATATTAATTCAAGTAGATTAAGGCTTAAGATCTGAACAAAATGTTCTGCCTCCGAAGCACAAAATACAGTTCGATCACCGAACCCCAGGAAGTAACAGACATCTTCATTAATCAGTGAAATATAACAGGACACCTCCTATATTGGAAAGTTGATTGCTGTAATAACTAACATTTCCATGCTTCTCTGCATGTGGAAATATGCAGTTGAACAAATGCTGCCTGCTTCTGGGATTATCAAATCTACCTTTTCATCTCATCCCCATGCTGCCATGGCACCATTTATATCTGCATTTACAAAACGAGGTGATAAACAGGGTCTAGCAATAGTGAGGAGGGAATGGACAGTTTGCTCTTTCTGTTTGGTTTTAACCATCATCATAAAAGGGTCTACTGAAATTGCTAGAAGTACAGAGTCATAGATTCCAAGATCAGCAGAGACCGTTACGATTATTTAGTTTGACATCTTGCTAAACACAGGCCATCAGACTTCCCCAAAATAACTCCAGCTTCAGTGGTAGTATGTCTTTTAGAAAAGCATCTGAAAATCTTGATCTTTAAATTTCCAGAGATGATGCTGCACAGCTCAATTCACCATTAAAAAAAACCCCAAAGTAAACCCAAATTCTTATCAACCCCAATATAACAACATTGGGGAAGGAGGTATGGTAGACAATACTACTGAGATTTGCAACAATTGCAATTAACAGCACAGGAATGGAATGAGCTGGATATTTAGAGGATTTAAGAGGAAATCAGGAATAGGGAAGGAAGCATTACTCAACTCTTTCCTAGGAAACCACTAAAACAGAAGAGTTTTGGTTAGTTTGCTTTTTTAAAAACAAAACCCAAGCTCAGATATTTATTAAAGTAAATTAGCCCTAAGTTAGGACAGCTTCAGTTACAGAAAGGATGTTCCTCCATTTATTAAAAGCCATTTAAAAGATTAACTTTATTTTTAAATACTAAAAGATTAATAACTAGGCTCCATTAATAAATTTCTGAACATGATAAAAACCACTGTGACCTGTACTATGTCATCATTGCAACGTGAATGTAGAAAAGACACTTAAAATCAGGTATTTACAGCATTTTAAACATGATCTTTTCCTACAACTTATTCACAAGGTGGCCAATACCAGTCTCTCCAGCTTTTGGCTCAGGCGCTAGAGGTGGTTGCACAGAGAGCCTGTTTCCTGGGCCCCGCAAGCCCCTGGAGAGGGTGGCACTGCACTGCGCAGGGGGAAGAGGATGTTCCGCAGCCTCCCCATGGACCATCCAGCTTAGCTCCAGCCTGCAGACTCCTCTGCTCTGAAAGATGGAGAGTGGCTCCTGCACACCTGCAGGCAGCAGGCATGGCAGGCAGGCAGTGGGGAGGCAGCAGGGCAGCACCGCACAGCCTCACTGCTTGTGGCTGCGACTGCGGCAGAGTGGCTCCTTCCAGGCTATATGACACTTTTGGGTCTTGCAGTCAAATGAAGCGGTGGGAAGAAGCACCCAAGAGCCGCCCCAAATTCACTACAGCCTCAGCAATGCTACATCTCTGGATGGGGAATGCCATGCTGGATCCACAACATTACCAACTAAGAGATGGCATGGCCCCTCTTAGCAGCAGCTAGTCTCTGACCGTGCCACTACACGATCGTATCTCACTCCATGATGCAACGGTACTGACGCACAAAGAAACGTACACCCGGATACAGCTAGTGTTTCACAGCTGGGAGGGGTGCCAAGGATGGAGCAGCCCATGGGACCAACTGGAAAGATCCAAGTGCCAGGGACAGAGCGGTCCCATGGGACCAAGGACGTCGGTTTTAACATTATGAACTCTTTTTAACAGGCGTGATTCTAACAAATAGCACATTTGCTGTCTTTAAGTGCTTTGAATGGATTCCATATAAAATTAATCCAATGAAAACCATTTAAAGAAATAAATTGCTATTGCTAGCTTTCTATGAATTTTAGGCCTTTGCAAGAAACAAGGCCATCAGTCCACCCTGCACTAGCTGCATGACTGCATTTCACTGAGCTACCCCCCCTCAGAGCAATGAGTTGAAGCTGCTGGGTTCCCCCAGGGCAACACTGGACCCACAGGACCTTTCACAGCCCACAGAACGGGGCTGGAAGTGAAGGAGCATGACACAGGCTGTGAAGTCAAAACCCCACAGAATGACGCCACTGCAGGGCTATCTAGCAATACCGTGGGAGCTCCTGACCCTGTTTCTGGCTGCCAACGTGCAAGCAGTAGGCATTAGGCACCCAGTAGCTCAGGGCAGGTGAGCCGCAGGCACCGGGACGGACTTTGTGCCCAATGAGGAGGCACTGTTAAGAAATTTCCAGGATTTGGCAGCAAGGGGGATTTTTTTTCAGAGGGCTGTTCTGTTCTATTTTGGGATCCTGTCCTCACACACACTCTTCCAAGCCTCAACACTGGGAAACACCAGTACACTTTTCTAATTTTTCTAGCAGATAATCTCATTAACGATGCTATCTATTTATCTCTAAATTTGCTAGCTACCAACATAGTTCCTCCCACACAAACAGCTAAGCCAAGTGCCTCTTCTCTCCACTCAGAAGAGAAGCAGGAGTGAGTTCTCCTTCGGTGAACCCTCTCATCTCTACCCATAGGGTCAGCTTTCCCATTTTCTTCACCTCGTCTCCTCTTCCAAACCTTTACTGTGCTGCCTCCTAATGCTCAGTAAAGCAAGGACAGCCAGGACAGCCCTCCCACTATCTGCTCCCACGCTTTGCCTGAAGAACAACGGGATGGAGCAAAACATCAATTCCCCACTCTGCTGGGGCATCACTCTCCCCTCACAAGCAGCAGCGGTGGGTGGTGTGATGTGCCCACCTGCAGCTGCTATGAAGCCTCTCTCCTCCTCCTCAGCAAGGTTTGATCAGCAGAACAATCCCAATGAGTGGAGATGACAGCATCATCCCCTGCCATCATGAAACACCTCAGCCTGGCAAACTTGTTTGCAAAGGCAGAGATGAAGTGGGCAACATCACTCACTTCTGTGGTGTTTGGAGGGTGATTAGCTCTTCTACATCAGCGGTCTGAGCATGAGTGTGGTGTAGATAATTCCCTGCCTGAGGAGCCTGAGTCATGCTCCAAATTGCCGTGGAGCTGGTCAAGGCCTGCAAAGGTGGTTGGGACACACACTGCCTCTTCTGGCCCTCTCCTCCCACTGTGCTGCACCAGGAAGGCAGTGTCAGGAGATGGCTGCAGGAAGCCTGTGATGCCTAAAGAGCATCGTCTTCATGCTGGACCTTGCTGGGTGGTTGTCACCTCTTCTGGCACAAAAAGTCCCCAGGTCTCCTCAACGTGCAGTTCTGTCCCCGCCCGAGAACTGGGAACCTATTTCCTGCGATGGTCCAGAAAGCAGACAGCGAGATCAAAGTTCACCATGGCCTGCCCTCAACAGGCCCAAACACCCCAAAGTGCGCCCTCACAAAACTCCTCTGTTATAAAGCAGCTCCTGTTTGCACGGCAGCCCCGTGCCTCTGACGCTTCCCCAGGGCAGGGGAGCGGGTCAGGAGGGGGGCTGTCACCCTGGAGCTCAGCGACTGGAACACAGGTGCTCCAGCACTGAAGCTGCCGATGGCCGTCCGGGATCCAGTCCATAGAGCTCGCTCCTCCCTCCCTCTGCCAGCGGGACAGTGGCAGTGCCACACTCTGCTCCAGAGGTGCTCTGCACACCCAGGGACGGCAAGAAAGGGACGGCTGATACAAAGGTTTTCCCTTGTTCATAGCTGCTCGTGCCTTGTAAGAGCTCCTGATAGGCTCACTGGGAATCAGAGTTTGCTGTAACAACAATAGTAAGAAAAGATTTCTATTTTTGTGAAAGTGTGACAAAGCCATTTCCAGGGCTGTGTTCCCTATTTTATGGGGAAAAGCCACTTTTTAAAACCAGGATATAATATTTAACTACGCTACAGGCTGACAGGTTTCACCCCTTGCATTTAAAAGGGGTGATGTTAACAAGAGACATTTAAAATGTCAGAGAGCATTATTTTGTATTCAGCCAATCCCAGCAGTTACAGATACCTCCACCACGCCCAAGATGTGGGGCAGATGTGCAAGTCCCCGCAGACGTGGGAGTCCCCGCAGATGCCCCCGGAGAGGCGGGAGGCAGGGATGCAGCAGCCCCCCATGCCACTGTGCACGCACGCAGGCTTTGCCTTACAGGCGCTGCATTCGCTTCCAGCCTTGCACAGCCGTATCTTCTTCATATCAGTTTTTCTCCATGTTGCAAACAGCTCTGAGGCCGAGCACGACCTTCCTTGACAGCCCTGCACCCCCTCTTCCTCTGCTTTGGAGCGTTTTTCAGTATCTTTCCTCACTTTATTGCTGTCCAGTTTACTTCACCGAAAATACACCATGAAGAATCCTCCTTATTACCTTCAAATCTGTGTCCTTCATTCTCCAGAGGGGATGATTCCACCTGGGGACCTTCACCAGGGCTGGGGCTTGCCACCCTAGGACTGCTTTACGGGGCTTACATCTCTTCCTGCCCGTTATCCTAGCTGGCAGCCAGGAGCCATTCCAGCTCCAGGCAAACAGGCTTGCAAGGGGAAGAGATATGAAGGGAAAGAGCAGACGAGCCCAGCAGTCAGGGCACACGTGCCTCTGCCACATGTTACTGAAGGTCTTCGTAAGAGGACAAGCTCCCACGGCGACAATGTTTTGCCCTGCTTTCAGTTTCAAGCCCATTCGGCAGGAGGAAGGGGCTTTTCCTCGTAAACCATGGTCACACTTGGGCTGGCTTCCAGTCCTGCTCTAGCCCCTTTCCTTTGTTCGTCTGCAGCACTCAAATAGCCGCAGAACAATGGCCGAGCGGCGCTGTGTACACACAGCTCTTCCTGCCCAGCCTGCCCCAGCCCCAGCGCGCACGTACTCCGCGTTAAGCAACCCATGGTTGTACAAGCACATTTTATGGAGTGACGACAAGAGCTTCCACTGGCTTTGAGCTGCTTTAAAAAGAAACACAGTGGCACCTTCTCACACTTACTCCGCAACACCGGCCCTAAAAAAACAAGAAAGTCCACAGTGCATGTAGCAACACCCACCGAGAGCTGCACGTGGCTGAATCTACAGCAAAACCCAGGGACTGTATGGGGCAGAAGCTGGATTCAGTTTTTTAAAGGTGAAGAAAAGGAAGATCTTTTGCCCCTTTTTTCTTACTGTACTTGGGCTGAGCTTCTCTAAGCCCACCAGAAAGGCCTTTCTGATACAGACCACATTAGTAAATGACATTTTCCTCCACTCGGCCACTTCCCATCACCCCAATATTCTCAAAGGCCTCACTCTAGCAGATGGTGAATGGACGTGCCACTGCTTTGTGTGGACTTGCAGTGCATGGCAATGGTCACTAGTGAGGGAGCAGGAAAGGATCACAGGAAGATGGTGTCAAGGGTTAGGGTCATGCTGAGTTATCTGTCAGGACCAAAAGGAAGAGAAAGCAAAGCCATGGCATGATGCTGAAACTTACCCCCCTTCTGAAGTATGAAAAGTGGACAAACCCTGAAGGTCATGGTGGTAACCAGGACCCGCTTGCCTCCCTTGGCTCCCATGGCTGCTTTCAGTGCTGCTTGAGTTGGTTTTCACCAGAGGTTTCTTGCTGTATGCCCCGGCTCTTGATTCTGCCTCAAACCCATTCAGCGTTCTCTGAGCAGATCTGTTCACCACGATTTCATGCCGGTATCCATCATACCTGTTCTCATATGAAACAGGGGGATTTTTTGACAATTTGTATCCATGAGAAATCAGGAGGTCCTCGACACTGAACATATTGTGCTGGTTTCACTCACAGCTGTGCCATCAGAAAGCTCTTTCCAGCCGGACCCATCACTGGAAAACAAAACCAAAAACAAACAGAAGGCCACTTGAAACACGGAAAGGTATTTTTGATCAGCTGGTAGGCTGCTGAAGCTAAGAGTCTCATCCCCTGGCCTCAGTCTTTCACCCTTATAATAAAAGAGATGAAGCAAAGTGCATGCAGATGCTGATGAATCATGTGCTGACCTTCCCCAGCCAATGCATCTCCATGCACTCCGCCAGGCAGCAGATGCTGCGCTGCTGCTGACTCAGTCTGTTTCACTGAAGAATTCACTGGTGATTGCAGCTTTCAGATTTCACTAAGTGATCTCAAAAAAAATCTTTGCATCGGAGGTAAGCCTGCAATCTGAGTCAGGCATTTCCTTAAAAAACAGTTTTTCTCCAGTCACGGAGAGGTGTGCTCTGCATTACGTTTTAAGTCGCTGCAGGAGGAGGGGGCGGATTGCAGGGCAATATGCCTCTCCCTACAGCTCTGCATATTCCAATTAAGAAAAAATGTTCACATGAACAAGGACAAAATATGCATGAGAACAAAAATGAATTATGCAACCACATGAGAAATGCAGGTAATATCATGCAATACCCCAGCTAAACAGTCCTTTTTACAGTTTACTTTCTTTTTGGCCTGTGTTGGCCTGGTGGAAATCAGTAATCCTCAAATAGAATAATACAAAGCCTAAGATTTCAAGTACGCCCTATTTTTACAGCACCCTTCCACTGGGTAAAATGACTGGAAACAACCTGAGATGCCCGTGTCTATTGTGTCTCAATGATTTCCAAGACATGGGACAAACAAGATTTTTCTTCCCAGTGACAGCCCTCAATTCTGCGCTGACTAGAGCAAAGATCCAGCAACTGAATTAGTTGGCTGGAAACAATCTCTATACCACTCTTGCAGCTTATTATGGCAATTACAGAATACACATTCTTCCAGAGTTTTAAAACGAGTGGAAAGTAATGATCTATTCGGTAGGTTGTGCACAACGGACTCATTCTGATACATTCCTCCCTGCTTGAACTGTGTTACCAGAAGAAAGAAATAAAAATTAAAAAAAGGCGGATAAAGAAGTGAAACACACAGAAATAGATTCATTATGTAAAACATAAAACACTCGAGATGATTTTCTCTGCATGAAGAGTTCATTTCACATGCCTGGTGAGTAGTGTGTCCTTAGTGGTAGCAGGTCTACCTGAGGGACAGGAGCTCAGCATTGGCAGCTGCTCAAAAGGAGATTGTCTCTGCAAAGACCATGAAAAGCAAGTGCACTTTCTACACCAGGCTCTAATGCTCTTCTTGGGCAAGAAGAAAAGGACAACTTTGTTCCCTGCTGTTTACAATAATTTAGATGGAGCAACTACTGAGATGGCTGCTGCATGTTTATTATTACTAAATCTCTCAGGCTACGTATACGCAGGAGTTGATGGGTTGGCTTAGAATATACACCAGTTTCTGTGGCGCGGCACTCCGTCTATTATGGCCACTTTGTGCCTATCCAGCGCCCCATCCATTTTCTGCTCCCGCCCTGTCTCCTGGATGCTGTGCAGACTGCGGAGCCGGTCTGGCCGGCTGCTCTGGGCCAGCCTGGTGTGCGGCTCCCGGGCACGCAGGAACCCTCCGGCCGCCTCTGCTTTGCACTGCCCACAGTGGCCACGGCGCTTGCCCCAGGACAGCCCGCAGTGTGGAAATACATGCACCATTTTTATGCAGAGCCACAATTTAACTGGTAACCTGGAACGCTGCAGAAGTGGCTTTTCAGCCTGAGAGCCTGCTGAGCACTTAAACCGGTTTGTCTCTAGAGCTTAATGAATCTCTTCCCTTTTCACGCATGTAACACTACACACCCTTTAAAAACAGAGAAATAAAGCTCTGTGCCGAAGATATTTTAGGAGTATCCCTTGCTAGAACAGGACTCCAAATTCCCAGTAAGCGCTCAGAATAAGCGAGCCAGCAGTAAGTACAAGCAAGCAGACAGCAGGGAGGAGCGGGACCTTTCCCTCTTGGAAGGAAGGGACAGCTTCCTGGGTTATTTTTGAATGCTGACCTAAAAGGATGATTCTCCATCCACCCGCCACCCTGGACTGTGCAAGGAGCCAGGTAGGAGCAGAGCAAGGGGAACAGCTGGCTGCTAGAGCTGTTCAGCTTCTAACAAGAGAAAGATCCAATGTGACTACCATAAACAGCAGAAAGCCCATCGGAGTGCTTGCAGGTGCAAGGAAGAAATGTGCTTTTCCTGCTATTATTGTCAGGCTGGCTTGGAGTGCAGCTTAACCCTCTCTCTGCCGCCCACTGCAGCCGTGGGACTATCGGAGAGGCAAAGGCGAGTGGGCAAGAAGCCTCCAGACTGTCGGGTTTACTCTGATCCTCCTTTTGGCACAGGTGGTGAGGAGCAACAGGGTGGAAATGCACGGTGAGGAACTGGTGTAACCGTCTCCTCCTGCTCTGCAAACCTATCACGTGTGGAAGGGAAAACCCCGCAGTCCTACAGGCGGTGGGAAGGCCCGGCTGGGAGCGGGATGCTATCTCTGTGCCCGTCGCAGCTCCGCAATAGGAACAAATAAGGTGGAGAAACCTGCACCCCTCTGTCTGCCGTGGTGTCCTCGGCGCCAAACCCCATGATGAGCTCTCCCGAGACCCACTACATGGAGAAAGGCTCCATACCCATGGCACAAATTCCCAGCAGCAGTGGTGGTGGGTGGCTGCTAGCTGGGATGCTGTCAGGACACATGCCTCAAAGATCTGTGCAGAAGTCACAGGGAGGTACAGTCCCCCCACATCGGACCTGGCTGGGGACAGGGAAGCTGGAGGCTCTTTTGCCCGAGCAAAGCCTGCAGGACATCAACCATGTCAGCACCCAACGTCCGCAAGGATGCTGGCCAGCTTTCCAAACCTGGCTGCGGCGCTGGGACACTCTTCCCACTCTCCCTTAGATAAATAAATCTAAAAAATGAAATCAAAGGAATTGGATTGGCAGGAGAAACAAAACCATTGCTGCAGCACCATCTTGCAAATAATCTGTCAGACTGGGCCAAAGAGTAAAGGCTGTGCAGAGCTTCTAATTTGAGGGAAGATCAACAACGCTGGAAAACAGTTTGTTTTTCCAGCGCTCATTTGTTTTGTTTGCCAATGACATCAGTGCTTTCTGATAGGGTTTGCTTCCTGAGGATGCCTGCTATCTTGCCAGCGTTTCCGACTTGTCCCCGTCAGCCGGTACAACTCGACATTGCACTGGAAACAGGGGCCAAGCTTTTCTCTGGAAACTTCTCAGCAGCATTCTCAGATGTAAAGAAACAAGCGCAGGCTGAATGGCGGAAATCGGCATCAGCCCCCATGTATGCGGACACAATGGGGACCTGCAGCCTCGGTGAGCGGGACACAATGGGACCACCAGACGGAAACGTCATCAGAGCACCTCGGCTTGGGGTGCTCTGCCCCAGAGCAGGGATCTCATTGCTGGCCCTGAGAAAAGCCCAAAGTACTCCTAAAAGACACCCTGAAGAAATCTGGTGTTAGAGTTCCCTCTGAGCTGCTTCAGGGGCCCATTTTCAGCGGGGAAAATGCACTGGTTTCTGTTGATGGTTTACCTTTATCTGTGGGTATCAGTGGCAGGGGTTCCCAAGCCTCACTAATTTGGAGGGGTACCACCACCACCTGTACGATGACCAGTACCCGCAACGATGAATGCCAGCACTTGCAGCAGTGGCAGAAACAGCTCTTACCACCATGCTCTGAAATGGCTTGCATACCATTGAATCCCCCCTGCATGGTGTTTCGAGCAGCCCAATGGCATTCTCCTTCCTTTAGCCCTGGTTCCGGAGAATGTCCTGGCACAGCACCCATTTATTGGGTGGGAAACCAGAAGTGACAGAGAATTTAGTCCTGGCTGCCCTCTGTAACATCTCTCCTGCCCTCTGCTACTTGAAACAAAGTGGAAGGTGACAACCCTTAAGCTGTTTGAATACAACCCCTGAAGTCCTTGCGCATGATTTGCCCAGCCCACCTCTGCAGGACTATTTATAACATTTTTGTAAGGGATTCTGTACAACTTTACAGAAAAGAAAACGTTGAAGGAACATGATTCATATTGCAAAATGAAGCATACAAACATCATGAATTGCCAAAATCAAGGCACCCTGCATGGACGCACGAGTTGCTGCAGTTCTGTAATTACATGACTTCAGGCTACTGAATTCGGCAGGACTCCCGCCTGGGTTGATGTGCAGGCTAGGTGATGATGCTAGTCTTCCCAGGCTTTATCTACAGCAGCTATCCAAACACTGTTCTGAAGACAGAGTTACTAACAGGCATCTGAATTACAAAGCATATTATCTAGATGGGTCACACATTAAGCGAGCTTATCTTCACTCATGTCTGGGTGACATTATTCCCATTTCATATCAGACGTGTGCCAGACAGAAGTATTTATGCAGACAGACTAAAGTGAAAACAACCCTCTCCATTCTAGGCAACAAGTCTGAAGTGCCTACAACCTCATTTTTTAAAGCACTTAGCCTTAAAAGTGAAGTAGGTGCGTTCAGAGCAACTGCTGCAAGAACCTACTGCCTCTGCACATCAACCCAAGCGTGGCAAGTCAGCTGTCCTCACCATGAAGACATGGGATGAGCCAAAAAATTGGTTGCAGAAATTTGTCTACTGTGCTCTCCTCCATCCCTCTGCCCATCTAATCCAGCACCAACACTTTTGTCCAGGCAGCCCCATATCCCTCCCACCTCTGTTAACTCCTCACCACCATGGACCCCGCTGCCTTCATTTCCCACTTCCCACACCCACCTGTCCTTCTTGCCACCCCCCAGCATCCCTTCCCTGCCTTCCCATCTCCTGGCCCCACCAGCGCGTCTACTCTTCCCGCACTGCCCACTGCCATGCTAGCCAACCCACCACCGTGCCAGCCAGCCTGCTCGGCCCTCCTGCACCCCTTACAGCTTCTCCAGACCGGTCCTCAGTTCGCATCCATCACTCCAATTTCCTCCTTCCCCTCCTGATGACCAGCTTCTGTTCCATCTACATTTCCAGCAGAAGCACCTTGGTGCCTGCTCTCTGCTCCCAGGTCTGAGACCCCATCTCACCTGTACCTGGGGACAATCCAACTCTGCCGCCGCAGCCCTGGGCAGGGGCACTGCGCCGGGGCTACGCAGGCGCGCTCTGCTCACACATCGGTTGGAGCAGTTAGGGCATGAGCAGGGCTGGGTCACGAGTGGGCTGCTCAGCACCAGCAGCTGGGGGGTGCTGATGGACAGGAGGGGAAAATCTTGGGAGAACGGAGCAGCCAGAAACAGAGACGCGTCTGCTGAGAACATGCGTGGACATCTCCGAGCCTTGTCACCATAGATCCTGTTCCTGAACATGATGGCACCGCAGCTCTCAATCAAACAGCTGGAGGATTTCTTTACTTTCCCCTTTTTAATGTGGGCAAAACAACATTCCTTCTCTCCTCCCTCCTCCCCCCTAGTTTTTCTTGGAAATGGTTGAATTGGTTTAGCTGACGATATTAAAATAAATTTAGCCTGAGAGAGAGACACAACCTGAAAGGCTCAGATCAAGTGATAAAAGCCTGACAGACTACAGCAATGGAAAACAGGTTCTTGTAGTAGAAGTTTTAATACTAGATGGTACTACGCACTCAGTCTAAATATAACCCTGAGCTACATCCCAGGACAATATGGAAGTCCTTGGCCATTGCAATCGCTCCTGTTTTCTCACTCTGGTTTTGCATGGGTGCATATGCGACAGCTTATCAAAAAGAAGCACATTAAATGAGGCTTTCGCCTTGATCATTTCATCTTTTTTGGGACAGTAAAGTCAGACGGGACTGTAAACGGCAGGTTGCAGGGCTGCTGTGTGTGCAGCCACCCCGACGTGCCGTGTCTCTTCCCTCCACTGCCGAAACAGCCACCACCACTGGCTTTGCAGACACACGCTCCATCGGGAAAGATAAAAGTCATGTGCTTGAAGAGCCTTCAACAACAATGTTCACTGTGATCAAGTATTAGATATTTAATAGAAAGATAGTCTAGAACACAGGAAAAAGAGATTGGAGAATATTAATGTAAGTTGGATGTATTCAACTTGGCAGGGCTTAATTAAGCGTAGGTTAGCAGTACGGAAGGAGAAGGAATGAGCCAGGGCAGCCTCCGAGCCATGAGTAAATACCTCCTAGAAATTCTCAAAGGATAGGTGAAGGGCAAACATATTATCTAACTTCAAACAAAAGGGGGAAGAAGACAGATCTGAGGTTCCATAGACCAAACAGCCCGGCTTTGATATCGACTCAGACAAATTATTATTCAACCCACTTGTAAATACATATAACAGGTGTCGATTTATCGCAGAGCGGGAGGGAGCGAGTACGCGATCCAGGAGGAGCAGTGGCGTTTCCAGCTCCCTGCTTCCCGCCCGCACTGCAGCTGCATCCACTCCCACATGATAAAGTCATGAGAAAACAGAAAACACAGACTTGTCAAGAACAAATTAAGTCTAATCAATTTAATTTTCTTCTTTGACAGAGTTGGGAGCATAGTGACTAGGGAGGAGAAAACAGTAGAAGTCGCACATTGGAACGAGGAAAGCTTTTGATGGATGCATGTGATATATGCAAATCAGGTGAATACTATTTAGGTATAATTTACTCTAGGTGGGTATACAAATGTTTCGAATCTGTACTCAAGGAATAGTTAGTAAATTCAATGTCAACCTGAAAAGGTCTGAGCCTGGGGTCTTGCTTTATTCAGTATTTCCATTAATGACTTGTAAATTAGAATAAAGATTACAATTACAAATCTGTAGGGAGTGCTGCGAGCATTTTCAGGGATTACAATTAGAATAAAATCTTAATAAATTACAGACCCAGACTGAAATGAATGACTGAGATTCAATACAAGCAGGTGTAAAGCACCATGTTGAAGAAGAAGGATGCAATGCAAAAGTGCAAAATGGGGTGGTATGGCAAAAGAGTCTCGGGGGCTACAGCCACAAAGAGGGAAGCCATCAAGAGCATTGCAGGGCTTGGTGCACTCAGGTGAATATGCTTGGAGGTATACTAAGAGGAGCATAACGTCAGGCTCTGTACTCCTTTCAGCCCTATATCCAGTTTTGGGCCCTACCTCGAGCGAACCGCTGCTCCCCACCACTTGCTCACAAGAATCAAAAGTTTAGGAAGTGTGATGCCTTGAGAAGAGTGTACAAGAAGTGGGCTCGTTCAGTTGAAAGAAAAGGGAGGAGGAATGAGCGTGAGAGAATGAGAGACGATAAGTTTCAAATACGTCAGGCTGCTAAAAGGCAGCGATAATCTTGTCCTGCTCCCTGTGGATGTGGAAAACTGAAGGGACTGGCTTAACATGCAGCAAAGGAGATTTAGGTTAGATATTAGGGGGAACTGTCTAGCCATACTTAACTACTGGTTACGCTGGGAGGCTGTGAATCTCCATCGACAGAGGTTTTCAAGAACAGGCAAAATGAAGAGCTATCAGGAATGGTGCAGATGAAGCAGATCCTGCCTCAGAGCCAAGGGATTTGGGTTGGAAATGAAACATTTTGACATTCCTCCTCTTCCTCCCCCTAAAAACAGCAGTGTTTTGTTAGTGTGCCCCACACATTTCCAAGAAAATCAAAACTCTTCTGTAAACAACATTCCCAGCCTTATAAAGAGCCACCTCACCTGAATAACAATGTGGCTTCCCCCCCACCCCCCGCTACAACTGTCTGAAGTGGAACAACTACTTTATCACAAAATGCCACCAGTGACCTACCCGGCCATCCTCTGCATTGTGGGGCTGAGGGAGGGGGTGCCGAGGGCAGGCAGGCCTGGCAAGGTGGCAAACACCACTGAGTAGGAACAGAAACTTTGCCTTTCCTCCAGGAATGGGAGGGATAGGGAGACTGCGACACAAGAGACGTACTACACGGTGAACGATGCCGAGCAGAGGAGAGGCAGTAGATGAGCAGAGTGGAGGCACAACAACGGGGTCCTGACCAAAGGACTCATATCAGATCATGGACACGCACCAGGCAAAGCTTCAAGGAAGTTCCCATTACAGCCAGCACCATACTGAGGGCTTCAAAACTGCTAGTGCTAAATGCAGAACCATCTCTGCTGACTACATGGGAAGAAGACATACCAAAGCTATTGCTGGAAGATAAACCAATTCTATGTTGGCTCTGCACACCTTCCCAGGCCAGTCTCTCCCATTCCTCTCACAGAAATTAGAAAGAAATCTGTGAATTTTCATGTTTAACCCTTATTGCCTGTGAACAGGAGGGTTCACATTTTTTCTGTGACAGAGGGATTCACAGACAGTAAAAATTATAGCTCACATCCTCTTTGCATTCTCTGAGCGAAAAGTCCTCACTGAGGACTCACCAAGGAACTGTGCCAGAGAATAAATTAATGATACGACGTGTCTCCAATAAAATTAGGAAGTGGGAAGGAGAAGAGGGGCGAGTCTTGAAGAGTTTATTTAACTCTCAGAAGGTAGTTATTCCTGTCTTGTATCTCACTGGCGCAGATGCATCAGCAAACCTACTGTGGCATGAGAGAGAGCGCAGAGCATCTCCTGGGGGAGACCTTAACGAGTGACGGCTGCTCTCCAGGGGTTGCCAGCCCTGTTTGTCAGGAGGTTTCAGGTCATATTTCAAAGTTCGCCTTCTTAGATTTGCCAAGAAAAAATGGTAGAGAGCTAGATTCTTTTCTTTTTTTTTTTTAAGTAATGTGGGTGTTTGAGTACTGGGTTCACACAATGATGAAATACGTGTCTGACAGTGCATGGATGGGAGTTTGTTTCTGAAATAAGGTTGATTTTGAAATTTCCATGGACCAATCCAGCCCCGACTGAACACTGATTCGCTGAGGCTCATAAGCATCCAAATAGAAGTAAACGCATAAAGGGAGAGAGGAAACGTTCACGCATGCACAGATACCGCCGCTCATATTAGCTGGTTTTCAAAATGTCAACAGCTCGCTTCCACCGATGACAGAGCCGCACATTACTCCACTGAAATCAGTCCAGATTTTTTTCAGAGAAGGAGCAATTGTTAAAGACCACTCACTGCTACTCTGTGCTCCAGATATAACCAGTCCTTCGACCAATTGGCAGCATATGGTGTATTTTCCTCAAATGACAGCTTTTGTTTGTCACAACAGGAGAACAAAATAGTACATTTATTAAACAAAATGTAATTAG
>NW_009646945.1:5084525-5087962 GCF_000708025.1 Charadrius vociferus
TTTTAGGACGCAGACGAATGTTTCCATGCTGTTTACGACACTTTTGTACAGAGCAATCCACTCTGGTGGAACAAAGCACATGGAATCACATTTGTTGTTCACAGCTTAAAATCAAGATGTTAAGGGCTAATCATCCCACCTAAAATACCTATGGCAAAGTGCTAATAAGCTACTCCCACGCTACGACTACGTGGATCATTATTATTCTTTGCATGCTTTTTAACAGAAAAGCTCTCCATCTGTACAAACCAAAAAAAAAAAAAATCTCAATAACTGTATTAAATGTTTCGAAGTACAAATTTTTAATAAGGGATCCATCACATAGTTGAACTTCTCTGAGGTGACAGTGACACGACTTATAGAGCCTGGGCTCCGTGATCAAAAGGATTACACACATTAGCATCCTACTAATCACAGCAGGACGGGCCAGCCCATCAGGCCAGGACTCACGGAGGAGAGATCCGTAAACAAACACTTTCTCCCGCTCACAAACGTGGCTGGGAGCAGAGGCGCTCCAAGGCTGGTGTGGTCTTCTCCTCTTTCAAAGGGATAAGGATTGTGTCTGCTGGAGTAAATAAATCCTCAGCGTAGTCTTATGCATCTGTTTGTTTACTCATTTTCAGACATTACCATCCTCTCCTGTGTTGTTATCCCTTTTATATTACCCTTGTATGTATAATCAAATGCCCTCTCTTCTGGATTGACCCTCTGCTTCTTCCTGTATTATAGATGCCTTTGATCTATCTTTCTTGCATCTGTGTGTCCTGCCTTGTAGTCTCAGCAGGATTTCCCCCCTGACCCCTTCCACTACCAGAAAATAAATGCCAAAGTAGCATTTGTATGCATTAGCGTAGAAAAAAATAAGGCAGCCACTCGAGGAGCCTACACGCAAGCGCCACTGTGCTGCTGAGGCACTGGGTGTGCTGGGCAGGGCTGCCTACCGGTGGGGCAAACCCAGGGTGGTGAAAGGTGGCCCAGCTCCTGGGCACGGAGGAGCCCCCTGGACCAACAAGGTGAGCAGCTATCATCGTGATGTGGGAAGAGGGACCATCCTAAAATTTCAGAAATGGCTGTAAATTTTTGCCCCTTCGTTATGCGCTTGGTGACTTGCAGGGTGCCCTCAGCGCTTCCAAAAAGCAAGACTCAACCTTTAACTTTTTTTTGGCCTAGCTCAGATTTCAAACCCCCTTCCCTTGCCCCACCATTTGAGATGATCCGAGTTAGGGCTGACAAATTCTATTAATATCCTAACTGTAATACACTTGGGTGATGAAGAGGCTGCTGCTGATTTTTGCTCTCTGCAGGCACTGCCAATGCCAGCAGAACTGAGGGTTATCTCTAGGTAGATGTGAAAAGATGCCATCAGTTCACACAGAGACGGTAACGATTGCATCAAGACTGCTGAAAGGCTGACCAACCCCTTCCTCCATAGCTGGAACTGGTGAGTAAGCTTCCCCAGCAAGCCCGAGTCCACTGGCTCTTCAAACAAAGCACAATAACAAGGTTGCAGAAAGTGAGATAACCCTTTCCACTCAAGAAGTGGAAAACAACATCTGTTAAAACCCAAATAAACCGGTGTAATGGCTTCAGCAAGAGACCCAGAGGATTTTAGAGATGCAGCTCGTAGCTTGGTCAACACATTGTGAACAGCAAATTACAAGAGAACAATTGTTTCATACCAAGCTCTCCCACCCCTGAACTCCCTGAAGGTTAATTAGGATGGCCTCCGGCCAAATTAATTAGAAGAGAAGATTTGGGCAGGACTTTGCTATGCACTCCTAAGTAGTTCCAAGGTGACCGAGAAGTTCAGAAATGCCCCACCTTCCAAATAAAGCCTGCTTGGCAAAAACCAAGCTCACATGTGCCATGTTATTTCTCTGACAATCAGGAGAAACACTTAAAAGTAATCTTTCCCTAACTAACGGCTAAGGCAGAAGAATTTTCTGCATCCTTCCCACCGAACAATATGCCCTTGTTTATTTTTCTGTGTGCTTTTTAGGTCATAAGAGGCCAGTGAAATTATGCATCTAAAGAACAATATACTACTGTAATATGCCACTTGATACATGCAGCCCGGCAGACTCTGAAAGATCCGTCTTTTCCGAGAGCTGGCCAATACATGTTGCCGCACGGAGAACTCCTGAACATCACCGTAAGAAGGGAGGATGCAGAAGTTGGGCACAGCCTTCGAAACAATAGACTAATTTGGTGTTTTAGTTGGTATTAGAACATGCCCCGGTGGCGCAGCTTAGGAGATCATCCTGCCTTGAGGGCAACAGCCCTGCCCAGCTCCTCTACCCTGTGACAGCAACCTGCCTTCACCTCCTCCGGGCTCCTGCTGCCCTCAGCATCCTTGGCGAAGGGAATAGCTGGCAGGACCACACTTTTTTCCTCCAAGTGATACCCCGGTGAGTGGTAGAGCTGCAAGAGTGTAGCAGGGTAGGGCAGATCTAGCCTCTGTGATTACAAACTAAGCGCTGACACAAATTGAGGCTCTCACAGTGGCTGCACCTCTGAACTGCAGAGCCCTTCTCTGTCATTAATCTGATATTCTTTAGTTGGAAGCTGGAAGGTTGCTTTTTTCCACGTGTCTGTTACCCACAAACAGCAACAGCCTTTCTGGGCAGAATCAAAACTTCTAAAGTAACAAAGAGAAAATGCTTCAGCTCATGCAAAGACGCGTAGCTGAATAATTTTCGGCAGGACACAATTCTCATTGTCAGTAGCCAAGATTTAATGTCTTGACTGTGTGGATCAGACTGACTGCTCAGAACAGTTACATCGTATTTTCACTTAAAGACATGGGTTGGAGTAACTTAACATGTAGGGTCCACGCCACAAAAAAGCCATTATTCTCAACTCTTGACAAAAAAAGAAAGAAAGGAAAAAAAAAAAAAAAACCTTAATAGATGCAAGAGTCCTTTGGCACAGGTCCAGCAGCAGACTAAGGCCATAATTTGTAATTCTGAGGCAATTATGAAATGACATAACAGCACAGACCTCCTTCTGACATAACAGCTTTTCCTCATCTCCTTTGCAACACTACACGGTTTAAAACAACCACCGAAAAGGAAATAACCCCAAAGATCTATTTGACTGCTGCAGAAATATCGGAATAAGAATGAACACCAAGAGGGGCGGCAGTTGATGTTTCAAGACTCTGACGCCACATCCCGGTCGGTGTCAACCGAGTCGCAGCCGGTGCCCGTGTCCCGGGCGCAGGGGACCGCCGCGACAGCCGTTAGATAAAGGTGAGAGGCACCGAGTAACTTCCCCGGGACTCCCGCCCTATGCAGCGCTCGGCACATCGGCAGAGAAACCGGGGAGGGGAAAAGAGAGGAACGAGCAGGTGCAAAAGCGGCCGGAGCAGGGATGGGGCACCCGAAGGGATGTCTCCTCCTCATCTCCCCCCCACCCCACCCCCGGCACCGCGCATC
>NW_009646945.1:5088195-5101075 GCF_000708025.1 Charadrius vociferus
CCCCCTCCGCCCCGCCCCGCCGCGGGCAACCGCTGGAGCATCCCGGTGGAGCAAAGCTCTGGTTCATCTCCACTCTTCTGTCCGTCGCTGAGTCCAGTCTGGGACTTTCCCAGTGCCAGCCGGTGATGTGATCATCATCCTGGGAGCTAGATATATTGTCTATGTTTCGTTATTTTCTTTTTGTTTTATTATTAATATATTTAATTAAAGTAGTTGAGTTTCTTTTCTAAACTCATAAGTCTCTCTCTCTCCCTCCTCTCCTTGGAGAGAGAGGTGGGGAAGACCATCTGTCGTTCATCTCCGTGGCCAGTCTGGCCCAAACCACGACAGTCCACTGAAGAGACATTGTGGGACTTTTTTTTCTTGCTTTCTTTTTCAGGCCACAACTCCGCTGAGAAGAAAGACATCGACTTTCTCAGCACAAGGAAAATCTGCTGATGGGGTCCATCAAGGATGGAGAGGGACCAGAGGACACCCTTTCAAAGCTTGCTGTGCCTGCTGGCACCCAGCCGCACACCTAAAGGGCTTGTCCTCGCCATGGTTTTCACTGTGACATTGTCGTGGTTTAACACCAACCAACAACCAGGACCACACAGCCACTCACTCACTCGCCCCAGTTGAGATGGGGGAGAGAATCAGAAGAATAAAAGTGAGAAAAAACTCGGGGGTTGAGATAAAGACAGTTTAACAGGTAAAGCAAAAGCCGCACACGCAAGCAAAGCAAAATAAGGAATTCATTCCCTGCTTCCCATCAGCAGGCAGGTGTCCAGCCATCTCCAGGAAAGCAGGGCTCCATCACACGTAACGGTTGCTTGGGAAGACAAGTGCCATAGATCTGAATGTCCGCTCCTTTCTTCTTCCCCCAGTTTTATATTCTTAGCACGACATCATACGGTATGGAATATTCCTTTGTTTAGTTGGGGTCAGCTGTCCCGGCTGTGTCTCCTCCCAACTTTTTGTGCATTCCCAGTCTACTCACTGGTGGGGTAGTATGAGGAGCAGAAAAGGCCTTGACTGCTTAAACACAACCAAAACCATCAGTGTGCTATCAGCACTAATTCTCATCCCAAATCCAAAACATAGCATTACACCAGCTGCTAGCAAGAAAGTTAACTCCATCACAGCTGAAACCATGACAGACGTCCGTAAGGATTTTTGAAGCGCTGCTGGTTGCCTGCTTTCCCACCTCTCCCCTCCCTGTCATTTATTCAGCCTCTAGAAACAGATGAATAGTTTGAAAAACTGCTTTGGTTTAATGACACTCTCGAAAAGTATGTTTGTGAATCATTTACTTTAGCAATTGCTTGGGCCCATCAGCTGTTTGCCATGTCTTAATTGACTTTTTACCCGAGGCTATCAAGGCACTTCACACAGATTCACAAATTAAGTCCTGTTCAATACGTGCTCTAGTTAATACTGGGAAAACAAGGGCAGTGAAGTTCCATGATGAGTCCAAGGTCATGGGAGAAGTCTGCAGGAGAGCCCAGAATGGAGGACAGGTTTCCCAGTGCCCTGGTTTCGTAGGGCGCTGGGAGTTATCGTCATTGCCCTGCTTTTCTGCAGGCATCTCCTTTTCTCTTCCAGCAGTGAGGCTCTGAGGCTGCACCCACTGACACATGAAGCATCCACCAAGGGCAATTCCACCGGCAGCAGGAGGACCTCCCGCAGGACCCCACGCAGGTACCTTACACCCCATCCCTGCAGGGTACCTGTGGAGTTTTCTGTGGCTTTGCTGGTTGGCAAACCCATGTATTTTCCCATGGTAAAGCCTTGTAACTGACACAGTCAGTCAGAAGAAAGTTTAGGTTTTGTCACAGAGCGGTGTCTTGTGGGTGTGACTATAGCGCAGGTTTCCATCAAGGAAGCCGTGCTGGCACGAGTTACGGTTTATTATTTAAATATCTTGACTCTGGCAGGCAAATTGGGAGTTGTGGGTTTTTTAAATACCTGTCTCTACTGTCTTGTGTGAAAAAAAAGTTGCAGGATGATTTTCTCATCTGCATGGCTGCAGCTCTGAGCTGTTTGCTCTCCTGCATTGCAGGAGACAGTCCTGTTCATATCCCTCCTTCCCAAGCCAAAAAGCTTTTGCTCCCTCTTGGGTAGTTATGGTGCACCACACAGAGCAGTTCCTTGCTGCTGGAGCTCTTGGCTTTCCGTTGGGAAAGCTGCTGCGGCACTGGCTTTAGGGGATGGGAAAAGGAGGGAAACAGTCTGGAGCTGCCACTCCAGCGAGGGAAATCTGGATCATTTGCTGAACAATGTCAAGGTGAAGGGAAGGGACATCTTTATGTCTTCAGGAGGTCACAGCCTGAGGAGAATATGACAAAAGCGCAGAGGACAGCACACCTCAGAGCCGCCTCTCTGCACCTGAGGGTATTTTTTGTTACGCTTCTAAGAGCACTTTGTGGGCTGCAAAGGGAGGCACAGCCCTTGGAAGGAGGCACTTCTGCAGATTTATTTGGAGTCCTGCAGTCACTGAAGATTTCCCCCGAGTGAAGCCAAAGGGCCTAGAGTTGAGAAACAGAGCTTTCCTCCTAAAAAAAGAAAACAGCCACCCATGCTTCTAGCTCTCCTGTTACAGAGAAAAGCCTGAAAACTTGAGCTGAGCGTAGCTCCACGGTCAGACACCAGAAGGCAAACGGCATGATTTTTGAGACAATCATCTGAGGGATCTCTCGGGCTGGATTCACAATTAATGACTGATCACGGCTGGCAGCCCTAAATTGTGTCCAAGCGGGATTGCCGAGAGGGCTGGTGTAATGCACGAAGCCATTAGTCTGTGGTTTGGGAAGTCTGAGTGCTGTGCTCCTCAGCGGCAGCGTGGCTTTCAGGGACTCCCTTTGCTCCTGCTGCATCTTGCCCTCTGCCTGTTACAGAGCAAACTCTTTGGGCAGATGTTGGTTCTGGTTTTGCCTTAGCTCAGTGCCCAGATCAATGGGGTTGTGGTCTCGGGTGGCTACTGCAATGCAGACTGTGACTGCCAGGAGAATGGCAAAGATGAAGAAAAGCAGAAGAGGCAGGAAAACAATTCTGCTTTTTGATGGCCAGAGTAAATGTGCACAACTGATGCAACATTGCTCCTCTGCAAAGCCCATGGTCCTGTGGCCACCGGGGGAGATGTCCCTCTCCTGGCTTTTTCCAGAGAAGGGGACCATAGCTGGACGTTATTCGGTTTAGAGCTCCAGCCTCAAAAAGGCTGGAAGAACTAAATATGGCTGTGAGAGAAGCGTACAAATGGAGTTTGTGAATGATAAAAGAGCGCTAAAGCCTCTTCTCTGCCATGGAGGACTCCTGAGATAGCTGAAAATCAGTGTAATGGGGCAGGGTGACACACTGGGGCACCAGAGGAGAGAGCTGTTATTGCCCCTCTGCTTTGCGTGGCTTGCAGGGGGCAAGAAAGGCAAAGAAACCATGAATCCAATGCCAGAGGTGGCTGTGTGCGGCAAAGGCGGGTATCTGGACAGGGGCATGGAGGGGCTGCGCGAACCCAGCAAGTGGTAAAGCCATCCCCTGTGTCACAGCAGTCAGGTTCAGAGCAGTAACCCACAGGACACGGTAGAGCGGGTCCGCGTGGCTGAGCAAGCCGGGAACACCCGGGCTCAGCTCCTCGGGAGACGAAGAGCAGCGCCTGCAAGTCTGAGTGAGAGGCTGTTATGGACAAAAATCGTGGAAAACAGAAACACACAAACACGAGAGAATTAGCCCAGATGGGGGAAATACAGATGAATTAATGCACAGGGAAAGGAAAAGGAAAAACACACAGGCGTGCTGCGCGCCAGCCAGCTCTTCAGCAGCAGCGCTGCTGCGTGCCATTGCTGTGATGAGTGAATGGGAAGTCCTGCTCCGGTTGGTGCAAGTTATTGCTGCTTTATGCTTTTATAATTCTCCCTGGCCTCAAAACCTCCCTGTTTGGGAGTCCTCTGTTTATGTTTTATGTCCCATCATCAGCGTTGCTGCTCGGGGCCAGAGCTTTTCTGCTGTTCCTACCAAGCTTGTTGCAGGCTTGGAGCCTCATTTCTGGAGGTGATCCTGCATTAATGTTTTTTACATTGAAATCAAGCAGATTTCTTCATAATTTGGTGTGGTTTGAAGTGACTAGGTGCATTAATTATTCCCTGAAAGACTGTAACGTTTTTTGTCTTAGATCCAGTTGCCGGGAATGTATTTAGGAACGTACACTGAAATCACCACATACCTGAAGTTTACCATAACTAACTAGCCACAGATGTGCTATTAAACCCATGCTTATTTTTTCCTCTTGTCCATCCTATACGGCAAGTTATAGCCATGATATATTAAACTTTCTTAGAACAGATGCTAGTCATAAACAAAACAGCTATTATCCTTTTGCAAGAAAACATGTCGCATTACCCATCCCGCCAGTAATCACCTGTTTATAGAGCTGGCACCTCTATTTAGTTTGGAACAGAAAAGCTTCAGATATTTTATTGCTACATCAAGGGAAAGACTAAGCATTGCTATGGAGAGGGGATGTTCTCATTTGACTGTTCTTTGTTGCTTCTTTAGCTGTATTTTAACCTGGTATTCAGGGATTCAATTCTTGAACTACTTTATCACTTCCTAAGCATCCCAAAGAAGCAGATGGAATGGGTGTGTATTGAATAGAGGGAAATAGTTGCTGATGCCAAGTGATGACCATTTTGCAAAGATGATTTAAAACACAGCAGTCAGTGTCTGTGCACGATGTTGGGCCACAGGCTGCTGGGGAGGAGTAATAGTGCACTGATGGAGAGTATTTTCCTTTATATCTAAGGACTCAGCTATCATGTCTGTTAGATATACCTCAAAGTCCTAAAGTATGACACATGAATGTGTGCTGGAGGGATGAAAAAATGGGAAAAAAGTGCTTAAAAAATAAAAGCCTCATTAACACAGGGGAAACGTACACCCATGTATACCATCGTGTTCCTGAGCATTGTGAAGACTGCTGAAAAGGCTATGAGGTGTGGCACACAAATTACCCTTCAGAATTTAGCTGGTTTACATTTGGGAAAATTAGGTGGTGCTTCCAAAACTTCTGAAGTGCTAAATATTGTTAAAATAATCCTCACAGCTCTTTCATTCAAGGACTTGGCTCAGGGTACTCAGCAAATGTTAATGAGTTTCTCATCATAACACCCAGGAGAGACGGGAAGTTACCACAGTAATTACCCCTGTCGCCCAGCTGAGGAACAGAACAGTTAGGCCTCATTTTTCAGGAGACTTTCCTGACCAAAATATTTGTACAGTCGTTCAGCTGAAAAGCTCTTGAGAAGGGTTAGGAGCTCCAGCTGGCCTCCCAACAAGGTTTCAAGATTAGGGAGGGAGAGGTTTGTCCCCAAAGGTAGAGGACGATAAAAGGTGAATAGTTACACAGTAGCAAAGCATGTTGGATCCTGTTTTTCCTAGTTTAAAATTTGGATGTTTACTAATCTAGAGAAGGCTAATCCCTGCATTTGCTTAATGAAGTAATATAGATTTGACACATTGCATACAAGGGTACATGAACGGTACAATACAGAGACCATCGCAGCTCCATCGATCTCCAGGATGGTACATATGGAGGCTGAGCTGTGATGACCATGTCGTCCTTCCTGCTAGTGATGTGAGCGTCATCCGTTAAGGAGTGAAGTCTCACATGCACTGGGAAGTTAGGTCATGGCTGAGAGGTGTACAACTGGGAAACAGTCTTTTTCCAAGCACAGTCAAGGTTTTAGCTTGATGTCTCTACTCAGAAAGAAGAGGTCAGCAAGAGCTGTGGATCCCATTAACATCACTGTGTGGACTAGTGCTGGTGGAAAACACGCTTCAAATAAGGTAAAAGAAGAGGGGGCCCTAGTCAGATCTCATGTACTACCACAAGATGTTGATGATCTCCAGGGAAATACCGACTTCACCATTACTTGCGAGTGCTCAGTAGCTCCCAGTCAACACTCAGCAGCCCATTGGGTCATGCTTGATATCCAGTGTAGGTCTAGTTCAGCAGTAGGATCCACCCTGTCCTCCCACCAAACTTCTAGCTACACCTCAGCACCATCCAACTGTGACTTTACTGTGACACGGTCAGGTACTGACCTGTTGGAGTTGCAGTGAAGGACAAGAGCAAACTCAGGTTGCCCATAGGCATCAGCTAAAAATTCTTTGTATTTTTCATTATGCTAATTGCAAATCTACTTTGAAAAAAAAAAATAAGAAAAAGGGCAATTTTACCTTCAAAACAGCTGCAAACGTATTCTTAGCAATATAGATAATTTAACTTGTGAACACATAGTCTGTGTTGAGCAGCTCTTTATCTGGGAGAATAGATTCTGAAATAGTAGGGCACCTGGGGGAGGACGTGCACAAGAGGCAGGGTGATAAAGCTATATGAAGTAATATAGATACAGTAGGGGTGGTTTGGGAATGTCTCCTCCCTTTCCTGACCATGTATATAAACAGTTAGCTGGAAGATGGCAAATACAGTACTGATAAAAGGATTCTTATTTATTTCCACTGATACAGCTAGGCTGTGAAAATCCCTGCTGTGAGATACTACTGAAGCCCTGAGGTTTATAAGGAACGAAGAAAAATATATACTGATGGCAAAAGAACCTATATTTACAGCAGTAAATGCCAAGAAATGGAGTCTGCAGGGGTTATAATCTTCAAAGCTTTGGGCAGACTGTAATTATTGGGAAAATAAAGGAAACCTGCCCTGGAGCAGGTTACCCCCTTCTCCCAGTCCCGGTCACTGCCATTTAGAGAGTCACGCTGGTGCTGAGGCACCTGTGCACGGCCGGGCCGGGGCGTGCAGCCGGATGGGGAGTTGGAACGGCAACTCTAGGCTGTGGGACAGCTTTTGGCACGGTAGTCCTCCCGCTTGCCTTTAGAAGGCAGGAGGTAAACACAGCTTCAACACAGAGAGACCACCCGTCCCACAGCACTTGCTGTGCTTTGAGCAGCGCGGCTTTGGGTACCGCTCATGCTGAGCCTCCGCAGCAAGTCCTTCCCCAGGGAGCTGGGAGAGGAGACCATCGCTGAAATGGTGCGTTTTAATACAAAACCACAACGCACAATAAAAGGGCTCTTTTTATAAACGCTCTGTGGCATAGTTCCTGGTAGTTCCATAAGGACTTAAGTAATAGCTATTTAAGTTTAACTCGCCAATTTCAGCTTTTAGCGGTGGTAACATTAATTTTTAAACCTTACGTTTCAAAAGGCAGCACTTTCCTTTCTGAAATACTGGCTCCCTCCCGCAGTTCTACATGAGCTGGTTTTATGAGATCAAGGGGAAAAAACTATCTATAGTAGGTTGTTTTTTTCATAAGAGAAGTTGAGCACAGTAGCAAGGGCAGAGCATGAAGAAAGGCTTGTCTGTAGTGGGAGTTCTCAAAAAGTTCAACAAGAGTTTGCAAGACCCCTTCATGCCAGTGTGTTCCCACAAAAAAGCCTCACCCAAAATGCTGAAATTACAGTCCTCTGTTAAAGAGAGAAAATGTGAGAATGGCTTGTAATTTTTGAACCAGAAGAGCTATGTTTATCTTCCAAAGAACAGCCCCTTGAAGATGTGACTGTCATCTAGGGTTAAAGAGCAGGCAGAAAGCCCGCAGAGGGACGGGCCCTTGGCGGCTCGACACCCAGCACCAGGCATCTGTCTCCTCGGGCGGGGGGATGCTCCTGTTATCTAGCTGATATATACCAGAGTGTTGCGGCTTTCCGTATCCAAACACATCTTGACACTGGAGATTACGCAGATCCCGGAGCTCTGGAGCGAGGCCAGGGATGCGCGCCCCCCCGCCCCCGGAGTAGCTCACCGCCACGGGAGCAGGCAGAGGCAGCGTGGAGAATCGTTACCAGAGAGCAATGACATGTCACGGCCGTCTCGAACGGGCCAGGGGGTCAAAGGATTATGGCTCAAATCCATTCTTCATACAAAACGTCTTTTCCAAATGCCTGACTTAAAGCTATGAAATCACACAGGGAGTGTGCTGTTATCTGTGGGGGTGGTACAGGCCCACCTCTGCTTCAAGTGGGAATCCAAAAAAAGAAGTGTAGCTGTTCAGAGCATCCCCGTTGCAGAGTCATCCCCGCCAAGCTGCTTTCCTTCCCCCTCACACCCGCTGGTGGACAGGTTTAGAGGAGCGAGTGGGGATGTGTCTTTAGACCCACAGTAATAAACTTGCCTTGCGCGTGCATATTTTAGTCTTGAATTTAACTCTTATTTGCTCTCATATTATTTTGCAGCAGGGTATGCACTTCTGCAGATACTGCTGCCATCCCCATTTCTTACCTGCTCTCCACTGGGATTGCTTTTGGAGGGACCAGAGAGGAGACACTTTTTTGGAAAAGTACTTTTGCCAAAAACTTATCTGAGCAGCATTACAGAAACACGGTTTTGCTCGATAACCTTTTAAGTCACAGCAACTGTGCAAGTTGCAGGTTCGGCCCAAACCACAACAGGATTGCAGCACCAATACCAGAATGTTGGCCTGCACCATAAAGGTTCACAAGTCTGTAGGGACTGTATTTGGGTTTGAAAGCCATTGAAATCTATTAATTATCTCGTAGAAGTTGATACTGATACTACAAATAAATCTTGCTTGGAAGGTAGAGAAATCCAAGCTCTTATATCCCAATGCTTTTCTTGTCAACCTGAATTCTTCCATTTCCTTCCTTCTATCCAGGACCAGAGGGAAAACGGAACGAAGCACCGAAATAATAGAAGACTTTTATTAGGCAAAGCCTCATTGAGATTAATCAGAAGGTGTCCATGTGCATTTTACTAGGTTATTTTGGTCTGAGGCCACCTTCTGTGCAATTTGATTCACTAGAGGGCTTTCAAACTCATCAGTGGAAATTACACCTCTGCCTCACTGTATTTGCTGTGCTTCAGATCAGAAACAGCCACCATGGAAGCCTTAATTTATCACATCCTTTCTTTCACTGGCTCGAGCTTCGCCCTGATATTTGGGCATATTGCAGCACTGCAATACAGAAGTGTCACACAGGTCTCCTTAGGAGGCAGACTGTTTAAAGACTGAGGTGCTGCAGGACTTTTATACCACACACACTCTTTAATCACATTGTCACCCTGCTTGAGCCCAGCCACCCCCACAGGCAAGTCCCTACTCTGGGGGATGTCCCACATCCCCTTGACAAGACTGGGGGAGGGAACCTCCCAAGACCTCCCTTCACAGCACAAAGACCTGAACTGAGAAGCTGATCCTTCGTTTGAGCTGTTTTGGAGCACCTTGTCTGTCCTCAGGAAGGGTCTGGGAGAAAAGCAGCCAGCCAGCCTCCAAACGAGCTGCTGTTTGAAAGGAGATTAAACCCTCCCCTGCACTTCTAGTCAGGCAGACAGCATCAGAGAAGCTGAGCTGCCTCCACTCCAAGGAGAAAGTTAAAATAGAAATGAGTCTTCTTACTTCAGCTTTGCCTTTTGTTGTGCCCTGCAGGCAGCACGCACCTGCGACCGTGTATCCTCCAAAGTCAGAGTACACTTGCCCAGAGTGAAAAACAGCGCATGCAGCCTTACGTTTCATTCCCATTATTTCTAGAAGAGCCTCTGTTCTTCTATTGAATATGAACTTAGTGGTCATGAGCAGCACCACAAACAACGTAAGTACTTGACACATCTCAGAAGGGAAGCTGAAGCAAAGCTCAGTGTAGCTCAGGTCCTTACAAGTGGCCGCTCCATATTTAAGGAAAGAAGCAAACAATCACTACAGAAATAATGATACTGCTGTAAGATGCTGTCCTCCTCTAACTGCGAGGAGACCTCTTTCTCTCTAGCAAGGCCAGAGGCACAGATGGTGGGAGCTGCAAATCCATTTCTACACTGTCAGTGGTACAAGCCTGGCTAGTTTTCTGGAGAGCACTAGGCTGATGGTTTTGCAGCGAAGCCAGTGAGGAAGGCTCTGCTGCGGGGTGTTTCCTTGTAGAAATGATGAAGGAAACAGCTTGGGGCAATGACACCATAACCCAGTACAGCTGTTTCTGCAGTGATCATTTGTTCACATCCTAGGATGCATTAAAAGAGCAGCTAGGAGCATTTCTGTTGCTGCTTATCCTCTGGCTGGGCTGTTGTTAATGCAACACTCACTCAATGAAGTGTTTGGGATGAGGTCCAAAAAAGCACTTAGGTGCCTAAATCCAAGACAGCAATTCACAGCTGCCTAAGGACTTAGGTTCCCCCTTTTGTGCACCCCTTCCCAGACCCTCTTAAAAAACTTGGACTTCTGCGATGGGGGTGACTAGGTGCTGCCATCTTAGCTGGCCTTGGCCACCAGAGCCTGCCTCCTGCTGCTCTGCCATCCAGCCCTGCAGATGAGGTGGACATGTTTGGGGTCACTCAGATGCTCTGCAGCTGTGCCCTGGCCTCTGAATTCAGCATCTAGAACCGCTGTTGCTCAAACCATGGCAGGTGCTGCTCTTCCCCATCAATATAGATGCCATGGGAGGGTGGCACCAGCTGGCTTTTTGCAACCAGAGTCATGACGAGCGCGGCGCAAGGGTGACAAGGGAAGAGGCTGCCACTAGCCTGGCTTGGGTATGTTTTCTCCCCTATAGCACTCCCCTTCTCCCACTCCCTAAGAAGGGTCCAGGGTAGAAGTGATGAACATACCCACAGATATTCCCTCTTCCATTGCCCTTGCTGCTGATGGCCTGATAGGGAATGGTGGAGCCTGGTGGACTCTGCAGTCTGGTGGCTGCTGCATGTGTAGAAGCTGGATGGGTCATGGGACACCAGGCTCAAAGCCACTCATACTGCCACCCATCAAAAAAGCTGTACAAGAACTGCCGAAAGTCATTCCTAACATGGTATAAAATTCCTCTATTAGCCAACTCTTCTACTGCACCGCAGAGTATACCTGTCTGTGTGCCTCTTTCCTTGAGATAAAGCTCAAAATCGTTACAGAAATCTGGTTATCAAACTCATGTGACTTAGAGGGAGCGAGAGAAAGCATAGTTGTTCTTCTACTGCATCTTATTCATCTTGCTCCTCAAAAAGCCTATCACCTCCCAGGAAGTTCTCTGGGTAGATGACAAGCTGAGGTGCATGTGCTGGGAACGCCTTAGTTGGGATGGCATCACCCCTCCCCACAGCCTGAGTATCTGTTTGGGTGATCTGACAGACATCTTTCAACCACATTCACGTGTCTTGCCATGAGAGCGTTAAGCTTTGCCAGGTTTCTCCTCTCGTCTGATAAAATAGTTAGGGCTCCGTGTAACTGACACTTGCACTTTTCAAATATATGTCTCAGGTAGGCCTCTACACGCGCAGGCTGTTTTTCTCATTAAGCCCTTCAGTTACTGCAATTCACCTAAATCCATGCTGGACTGTAAAAGGCTTAATCGATGTAACAGATTCACTCGTGATGATGTCAGGGACCCACTCTACCAATCTAACAGATGAGCTGATCTGATAGCCAGTAAATTAGGGATGACAAGCAAGGTTTATCATGTTAAACCAGATGCCATCAGCACCCTTCAGGCCTGCAAAAGTGCTCTAATTCTTCATAAAGCTATTACTGAGACATGTAAGGAAAACATGAGATCTGAGGTCCTTCCTGCCTCAGTCTTCTGCTGCTGGATCCTCTTCCTATGATCAGGAGGAGAGCCCCATGTGGAGGCATGTTTCTGAAATTACTTCAAAGATCAGATTTGGTGTCTTCTCTGCCTACATGTGTCCTTGGCAGGAAAACTGCAGAGCAGCAGAAGAGGGAACACGAGGGCTACTGTGGGATGGAAAATGAATCGTCTGTAGATCTGTCCATGCATGTGTGTCTGTCTGGGCCCCATACTCCAGCCATGCCATGATCTGTATTTCAAAGGGACCATCATTCCTTCTCCAATTACTGGAGCTGGCAGAGCAGCAGAGCTGGCAAGTGAGCTTTCAGGAATGTCTTCATCCTTCATAATCCATACGAAATAGGTCCAAGCAGTAATATTTTTGGAGAGCCAGATACACAGATTTTGCAAAGGTTGGGAGAAGCAAAGCACACTATTAATAAAACAGTCACAGTGCTCTTGGCTTTGTTCTGATTGTGATAATTATAAGCAGTTGTTTTCTTTTGTCTAGGTCAAAGTCTCTGTCGCTTCAAGTTTAGAGCTGTCAGAGTCAGCTGAGCAATAGGGCTTCATTCAGTGGACAGCAGTATCCGATCCTTCAAGTGCCATCAGTCTACTTTGGTAAGTTCAGTGGAACAGTGAAGAGGAGAGCTTGTCTGAGGACCCACCCTCCCATCCATTGTTAACACTATTGCAGCTCAGGGTAACTTACCAAAGGTGTCCTGGCTTCGAGAAAAATAAAAAGATTTTTCTGGAAGTGTACAAGCATATCCATGGCCATGTAGAATGGTAAAAGCTAGTATTACATCAGTTTTCATATTTATTATTTTATTATTGCTGGCTTATTTTAACAGGGTACCTTGAACTGGGAGAAATAAAGGACATATTCTCAAAATACTGGGAACCAGATACAAAAAAAAGAAGCTGCTCATAAGTGTCTTTTTTTATCCTCAACCAAATGTTATGAAACAAAATTGGTGCCTTCTGGCAGTGTGAGCCTGCTTAGGAGGGGAGATTTTCTTCCGGTAGTCAATAAATTTTCCCTGCAGGTTTTCAAAAGGTAAGTCTCAACAGCTACCATTGAGACTCAAAGTCTTCATTCTCAAGAAGCCAAAGCACCCACCATTTCACCTCATTTGCAATTTAACAGGTTTGTCATTTACACTATGGTGTCTCTTTTAAAGGAAATCCCAGCGCAATTAACCAATATTAGATTTCAGGTGCAGCAGAAAATGTGCAGAGAAGCACATTTATGCTAGAGACAGACTTTTGTGCCCAAGTACGCTGCAGTGGATATTGCTGAAAAGGGCAGCTTTTCTGCAAAGTTTCA
>NW_009646945.1:5101130-5111362 GCF_000708025.1 Charadrius vociferus
AATCCTTCCCTACAGGGATTTCACCTTTCATTGTTCCCTCGGCACAGGACAGAAAATCTAACTGCAGTGGTACAAAATCAGATCTGAGTCTTATTTTTTTCATCCTCTGGCAGCTGAAGGGAATAATCTAATCTTTGACTTGAAGGAGATGGGCAAACAGGGTAAGGGTTGGTGACCTGAGTCCCAAGATGACCTCTGGAGGTCCCTTCCCACTACACCCATTTCGTAGCTGTCCCCAAAAGGAGAGGGGTGGAGGGTGCAGCAGTGAGGGTCCACACTTCAGGGGCTCTCATGCCTTGGCAGCAGAAGGGGTGCAAATCCCAGCATGCCAAGACCCTGAGACATCTGCGGGAAGGAGCACTGCCATAACCGGTGCCTGCCTGGAGGAGGCCCTTGCAGCACTCACCATCCTCCCCATGGGTCCTCTGAAGGCCACGCCATCCCCATGGCAGAGCACCTGGCTGCCTTGAACTGCCTTGTCATTGTCTTTCAGTGGTGGTGGTGCGGGGTTACAAGGAGGATTACAGCCATGACAACCTGGAGTCATATTTTCAGCATGTCTTCTGCATTTTTCACCTTCGTCCCTGTCCCCTATCCCAAAGTGAGGTGTCTCACCGTGCGTCTTCCTGATGCCCTGGGCACAGTCCTGCCTGCACAGTCAGTCCCAGAAACAACCCACAGCATGTATAGGGGTCTACCTTCTTCCCCCACGTTGGAAAGAAACTCCGGGCTCAGCGCGGAGGTGCTCAGACCCCATACTGGGCAGCACGTGCCCAAGGAAAGAGGATGTGTGGGATGCTCTGGGGAGGTGTGTGTACAGCCAGAGCGGGGACCTCTCTTGAAGCAGTTTGGTGTATCCAGAGCTACCGTATGCCAAAGTTTCCTTGCAGAATCCACCTTTTTCCATCTCTACAGACATTTCGGGGGAGCTGGGGGAACAAGGACTTTGGCTATGTGGTTAGGGATGCAGGTAGGATGACCCCAGGAACGCAAGGCAGTCCATTTTGGTGTCCCCAGTACCTGGCAGCCTAGCAGCAGTGGGACCTGGTCTGCTAGGTGACAGGTACAAATGACTAGTTAGATGTTTTAGCTTCATTTCCCACTGAGAAGAGGCCTGTGAGGCTGTGCTGTCTGTCCATCTGCCCCTGGCAGTGCGTGGCTCTGCCAGCCACTTTCACCCAGCCATGATGGGGGAGGTGTTTCAAGGCTATGAAATCCCCACAGGTTTGGGACATACAATGGACTGGGTCCATCCTCAGCACTGATGACTCCTTGGCCAGGCAAACCCTGGCCACTGGGGAGGACAAGGGCCGGACTCTGAAGGAAACCAACCTCACAGTCTCCTATGAGCAACTCCATGGCTGTTTGCCCCCGTTCATCCCGAGCTGTTTATTAACTCCAGTCCAGATGACCTGACATTCCAGGTAAGCCGGATCTGATTTTCCGTCTGAGGGAACCCTCAGATCTTTACTGTTTCCAACCAGATCTGATCATGGAAAGCACATTGCCCTCTAAGGCCTGATCTTCAGTACCAACAGCAGAAAGCACCAAGTGTGCCCAGCTGCTGGCAAAAGGGAACTCAGACCTTTGCTAAGCCCTGGCTGTGAAATGGGAGCAGCCCCTGGACACAGCACTGGGGGTCCGACCTGGGGTCCCCACCAGTTCCTGTGGGTGACCCAGGGCGCAGCTTCTCCCCTGCATGGCTGGCACCCAGGGGATGCTCACCCCTCTCCAAAATGCAGGCTGTGCCAGGGGGACATTGGTGGTGAGGTCCTGGTACCACTCAGGCAAACCAATATGGCAAGGCACGCGGGAAAGGGGAGAGGCACCCGGGGACCTGTGGAGGGTCTGGGGGTAAAAAACAGAGGGACAAACAAAGGGATGAAAACAAATAGATAGGATACCTCTCTGGTATTTTTCGTGTTGTTAGGCCTGGTAACAGGTATGGAAAAGTGAAAACCAAATTTCTCAAGGTATTTTGTTTTCAAAAATTGGAAACTTAAACTACAGGTGCCATTTTTTAAATCCACTGGGAAAAGACTTTTTCAAAAGCAACATTTTCCCGCAGCGACTTAAAAGAAACCAACAACAAAATCCCTTATTTTGGGAGGAATGTTTTTAAGTCACAAAGGTCCGAGTAGCATCCCCACTGCAGATGCTTTAACACATGCCCACAGCATGTATATGGAGCTGTAATTTGCTCTTCTTTGGAGTGTCTTCGTTGTTGGCCTTGAAGCTGCAGGAGAGCTGCCTTGTTTCCCCCTCAGCAGAAGGGGATACAAAGTAGAGTGCTACTGTCCAAGAAGTGTGAGTACAACTGTGGTGGCACACAGACCCACGACACTGAAATTTAAAGCTATGGAGCAATTCTGCACAGCTGTTAATATTGTTTGATGTCCATCCCTGATCATCCGTTTGTATTCATGGTCTTTTTACTTGCTAGAATCCTCTAACAATCTTTAATAAAAATAAAAAAAAAATATTTCCCACTTGAGATCTCAGAGAAATGAGGTAAAAATGTAAGTCGCGTGATAATCAAGGTCTCCTTCAAGGGAAGTGTAGGATCTGGATAAATTAGCCTCAACCCGGCAAGAGTGGGAATATCCATCAAAAGTTTGCCCGCTTAATTCCAGAGTCAAGGTCATCACAAAATGTTTGTTTTGTAGAAGCCAGGAGAGCAACAGCCAAAGGGAAAAGCTTTGTGCAGGTGGGCTCTGAACACCGGAAAGCGCTGCTGAAGTGGTTACAGGGGAAAAATGAGAATAACCACAGGCTGCTCTCCCTGCCCATGGCAGGCCGGAGGTGAAGCACGTCAATGAGGCAGTTGAGGGGGGTGTCAGGGCAGGTTCTGGGGGATTGTGAACAGGTTTGACAAGGACCAGGAGGGCCACATGGAGCTGAGCATGGCTGGGAGAGGGGGAGAAGCTGGTGAGCCTCCCCAGGATGCAGCTCTCCAAGTGGAGGTGCTGCACCTTGCCCTTGTCCTCACCTCGCCGAAGTCTGGGAAAGGGGTTCGTGGCACCAGGTCTCAGCACCTTTATAGAGGTTTTCTATTTTTCAGTCTTGGTGTATAATTCTTATTTTAAGTTGGACGTTTTTGATTCATTTGCAGTGTAGCTGCGACATCCCATGACGTGCCACAACTTTTACAAAAATCATCAACTGTCCAAGGGCGAACAGTGACTTCGTTGACTAGGAGAACTCCTGGTTATTTCCGAGTGCAAACAGGAGAAGCAGAGATCCTGGCCTTCCTCCACAATGTGTCCTTGAGGAGGATGTAATTACTGAATTGGGTTTTGTAGTTTTTCTGCTGGGCGCGCTCTGACTGACAGCCCGGGCCAACCCACACTTCTCTCCTTCATAATAGTGGAAGCTTATCTGCCTGTAGTGCCAATAAAAATAAATCATCTGGTTGCCTTATGCTCTGTGTGGATGAAAACAGAGTCATCAGTGGTCTGTGTACTTCTATGCTAACTTTACGCCCACAGCATTCTTTTTTTTTTTAAATCAAATTGCAGGATTTTGAAGAGGCTACTATGTACTGGAGAAGGACAGAGGGCTGAGGCCCAGTGTGTGAGAATGCTGAGGTTACAATACATTCATTGTTCAGTTTAAATAATGGTTTTTCAAATGAGGTTTGCATGTATGAGTGTAACGGTCTCATTGACTAGAACGATGCACAATGGACCACCCACAATTTGGGAGAGCGCTATGAGTTTGTCCCTCTGTGGGCAGGCATCACTCAATTTTCCATCCCTATTCTGTCAATGTATCTTCAGCCTGGCCTTAATCATGCCTTCTAGATGAGCTGGAAGCATATCTGGATCACATAATTTTCCATGGTGGCCTCATGTGCAGTTAAAAGATGATTTCAAGTTGAGAGTCCTCAAAGCCTAGAGAGTTGAGACTCGTACCAGTGATCCAAAATTCAGCTTCAGCCTTTTCCACTCATTTAGTGTGGGAGTAAATCAGGATTTATTCTTCTGAAGTCAGGGATTTACATCACTTAAAAGCAGAAATAAGTGAACATGCCTCATCTGTCAAGGGGGAAGCACGTAGCAGGTTAATTTTTTTTACCATATACTGTGAGTCTCAGCTGCTTTGCAGTAGTTTTGTCATTGTCCCTATCACCAGTACCCCTACTTTCATAATAAAGTAAGTATGCAAGCATCCAAATATGATGCAGTTTGTGGAGGAATCACTCCTACTCAGGTCACACTGAGATAAAATTATATAACTCGAAGCCACCGAGGGCACAACCCCCGGTTGTATTTCCATCTGGAACATATGTCCTTCCCCCAGCACTTGTAGGGGAGATGCTTGGACAGGTTGTTATTTATGTCGGCACAAACTGGTGGTACCAGGCATGTCTCTGCGGCAGTGAAGGAAAGTATTAGCGCCGGCATCGTGGTGCAGCATATGTATGTGATGAGATAATAGACATCTGGCACTGAGCGGCTACTGGGGCTCTGTAAATCCCTTGTTTTGTAGTTTTGTGCAGAACACCTACCTCCAGCACAGTATATGATTGTATAGTCTGAAGTAATAAATTAAAAATTGTTGGGGTCCTTACAAAGCTCTGTGCTGTGTAACGCTGCGTTTTGGTCCCCAGCTTAGCACTTGTGCCTGGATGCCCGCAAGGATGTTGGTGCCTGAAGAAGGACTCGGAGTTCTCAGGTGTCCGTGGACTTGCTTGTAAGTCCTTAAGGTTTGCTTGCTTCCTCATAACCTAGCATTTTGGCCAGGCCAAGCAGCTCAGCATCTGCCCTTGATCTGGATGTTTGCCACCTGAGACCCTGCACTCGACGCACGTTGCCTGGCTGAGTCTTCCCGCACAAGTGCCCGCAATCACAGCCCAGGCACCCCACGTCACCTCCCCATCCCACATTGCTGCTGGCAACTCACTCTCCAGGATGTGGGAAATGCTCACCGTTTTCTGGGCCCGAACTGATGCAAATGCCACATGTCCCACTTCTGGGACAGGATAACTGAGTGTCCAGGTCCCTGCTCCAGACGCAGGTTGTGCATTGCATCCAGCTGCTGTTTAGAATATGCACCCTAAAAATCTGTGTTATTAACTCAAGGTTAAAATATAGTTAACATTATTCCAAATTTAGGAGATTAGAAATGCCATTAACATTCCCCACTGTTGAGAAGCGCGAGACTGAACAACTCATTGGAGAGCGCTGTGACTATGTGACCCCCTGCAGGACATACAGCACGTTCAATTCTGTGGTGGGGCATTGCCAGCTCAAAATCCCTCGGGATGGGTATGGGACCAAATTCAACTCTCTCTTGCACTGCCCTACAGCTAAACTGACTTCAGTTTGAGTCCCTGTGGCTTTATGTGGTAAACTGGTGGGATATTTGATCACCAGTGCTAAGAATAGGAAAAAGTGTCTGATTCCAGTGCATGATATTTTGCAAATATCTATTTGAGTAGCCAGGTCTGAGTAAAAAAAGAAATCAAATAGAAGGATGTGGAAAAATCTCTTTATGCCTATAAAAGGATCATTTCAAAACCACAGGATTTTGTATAGGAACCTTTTTCCTTAAATAGTAGAAACAGTCGCCGGGTGCATTCCATCAGTGTAAAAAATGGGGGTTAGAGGAGAGCCGCTGTGTCCGGCGGCAGTTTCCTCTCCTTCTGTCTCTCCCTTTCCTCTCCCTGCAACACGTGTACCTCATCTTAACCCCAGAAACTGTGCTTGTAGGAAGCATGAAAACTGCATAATTACAATATATATATTTATACACATAGCTATAATCAAACCCATATATATGCTGTGCAGTTAAAGAGAAACATACGGTGGGATTTTTGTGCATTGCTTAGGAGACACCTTTCTGTCCCGTTTTCCCACCAAGGTACACAAAACCTGGCATTGGATTTTGCTGGGCGGCTAAAACCCCAGCTCACATCTTGCAGCCTCCTCCTGCCCACCAGAAGGCAGGGGAATAAAACCCAAAGCTCATCGGCAGTACCTGCACGAGGGCAGTGGGCCAAATCCTGCCACGCAAAGCCCTGCTGACATCACAGGGATTAGATGGGCTGCTAATCAGGACAGTGGGATTTGTGTCAACCTTTTACTTCGGACGCGATGGCGAGTGCCCCAGCGGTCAGCGTGGGGTGGCTGGGGCTGAGAAGGGACGGGGTCTCCCCGGGTGCAAGCAGCCATGGCGGGTGGCACTGGGCTTTGGGGTGCCCTGCATGTGCTGCCGTGGGGAGGAGCAGGGATTTGGGACCGGATCTCCCAGGGCATGGGACCCCAGTGCTTCTTGGGGCAAGGGTGCTGCTGCTGCCCTTTCCAGCCTGGGGCTCCCAGGCCAGCAGAGATGGAGGAGAAGATTTCTGTGACTTTGGGGCTCCCTGGCCCTTTTGCAGCAGGTTTGTCTGAGGGTGGGAGCCAAAATGTTTCCATCTTCAAACTGGAGACAGGCTCATTTGAGACTGAAACCTTTTCTGGGGCTGTTGAGAAACCAAGGTGATGTTTTCAGTACTTTATAAGAGGAGTCTCATGTGTCCATATTAATATGATGAAAATGTCATGCAGAAGGGTCCCTGGGGTCTCAAGCTGGCTCCAGTCCCTTCCTCCACCCCATGCCTAGGTCAGTCCTTACAGATGTCTGGATAACCTATTCTTAAAAACCTTTAATAACAGAACCTCCAAAGTCTCCTGAGACAAAGTATTTCAGCCTTTTACTACTCTTACTATTAGAAACATTTCTTAAATCTGTCTTAAATATTTCTTAACTCCCTCCCAACCAGACACAGTGCACACCCTCATTGAAATTTTCGCACATGGCTGCTATCTACAGCAGGAACAGAGAGCAGTTATTTACTTTCCTTTTGCTCAGCCCCTTATATGCCTGAAAGCCATTATTTCTCCCTTCAGACATCTGTTCTTTAATCAAACCCAGTTTCTTTAGCCTACCTTCCTGCACATATGTCTTTCTTAAGGAATAGCATCTCCATCCATAAAGAAATCTCTAGGTGAAGTCTCACACTAACAGGGGGAGCTGAACAGAGGGAAGGGAGATGTCTTGCATGCTGCATTTCTATTTGTGTACTCCACAATGGAGTTTGGGGGTTTTTTTTTTGCAACAGTATGACATTACAGGTGTTCAGTCGGCCTGTGACCCATCACAACCTGCAGGTCCTCAGAGCCGACCAGCAGCCCAGGCAGTCAGCCCCAGCCTGGCTCAGGGACACTGGGGAGAGGCATGCGTTCATCCCTCCCAAAACTGCATCTTAGGGCTTTTCAATTCCTGTCTCCAGTTTGTCATTCCTGCAAGATACAGCCAATGCAACACCTGCTGTAGCTACAACAAGCACATGGCTTTACTTTTCCATTTCCCAAGCTGTCAATGAAAATGGGGAAAAGGGACACCCCACGGGTCCCTTTCAAGGCACTCCCTGACTCAACAGGGAAGTATTGACACCTTCCACATACAACTTTGTAACAGCTTCACCCTTCCCATAAAGGTCTCACTCCAACCCCATTTCTGCTGCTTGCTCACGAGAGCGATGGCACTCAGGGTTGGTAGAAACCAGGAGGGAAAGGTGCTGGGGTGAGAGTGCACCCGCTTACCCCGCGGGTGAAGCCCGGGGTGGCACAGCAGTAGCACCCGCAGAGTGGGGGCCGTGGGAGCCCCCCGGCTGCGCTGCAACCCTCAGCAGAGAGAGGGGGCAAAAGCCACTTGGAGCATGGGCCCTGCTGTGGGAAAGCTTTGTAGACCCCAATTTTGGGTTCTCGCAAGGCCAGGCAGGGGCTGGCACAGACAGGGCTTCAAACTGGGCAGGGGATCTGCTGCGGCAGGGCAAAAGATGTGAGGGGCTGGAGAGAACAGGTTAGGAGCACGGTGCCTCCCTTTCGGTGCATACAACTCAGTTCTTCTATGGTAATAATTATGAGCAACCTCACCGTGGCAAGAGCTGTGTGTACAGCTGGCCACTTCCAGAATGGCCGTTTCTGCTTCACGGACCCGTGCACCTTTCGCCAAGTCCTACCCTCTGCGGAGGGCACAGGCCTTGTAGAGCACATGCACAAGTTTCTAGCAAAGTTGCTAGTGCAATTGTAAAAGGATAAAAAGTACCTCTGATGCAATTGTTCAATCTCCTTTTCAAAGAGCAACACATCATACAGCTGGAGACACACTGCTGGAGAAAGCACGCTTCATGTACTGGTCTAGCAAACACCTCCTGAACATTTTTTAATGTGACCTGGCAGCAGACCAGGGTAAATGGCATGTTCTTTTTCCAGTGCTTTGGCCCAAAGTGTGTATTTCAGAGGCTTAAAAGAACAGTCAGTCAATTAAATGTGATAAACGAGGCCATTTGTCACCAGCATTTTAGCTTTTCTTTTAAAGTATAAAACGAGATAATGAGCAGGGCTTGAAGAAATCCTTTGTGGTGTTGGGAGCCAAGGGCACATGATATACAGAACGGATTTTCTGCCTCTCCCATCATGAGAATGCAATCTGACAATACTCCCCCTCATGACACAGAAATCAGAGACAATGTTAAGAAGGAAAAAAATCACTAATGGATGAAAAACCAGTGACATGTTGCAATGAAGATAAGAAAAGAAATGCACTTAGTTAAGGTGCATTTCGACCCCCATTGCAAACTTCCCAGCGCAGATGCTGGTACAGAGACAGCTGCGTAGTACCTTTAGCTTACAAAAAAGTCTCAAGTAGCATAGTTACCAACGCATCACCTGCTCAGAAAGAAGCCGGCAGGGTATGCATCCAGGGGCAGGCAGCGGTTGATGGAAATGATGGCTCACCCTTCCCCTTCCCCCAGCGTGGGAAAGGGGACATGGCTGTGACAGGCTATGTGAGCTGGGGGGTCCTGCACAGAACAGGAGTCAGAGGCCTTTGGGGCTCCAGGTGGTGGAACGATTTTCCTCCTGTAATGTCCACAGTTCCATACAGCGCACTGGGACACCCTGTTCATTAACAGCCACGTAGGCAATGCAGTACGGGTACGTAGTCCACAAGAGTGGTGGCCCTTAGGTAGTGTTCAAATTAGGGTGGGTTATTTACCACGGCTGGAGGCTCGAGCTGGATCCAGCTGAAGTGTTTCCAGCTCTCTTTTAAAAAATAACACCTTTCTTTCTGGCACATTCCCTGAATGTTTCTCTCTGTGTGCTGTTCTTCTCTATCATGTGTGTCTAGGAATTAGAAAACATTTACTTCAATGTGTGAAACCTCTCCGCACCTGTGAGATGTGAACATATTGACTGTATTGACTGCATTTCACATTGGCGTGTGTGCCACCGGGTCAGTGTTGCTTCTGCACTCTTTTCCCATACCCCCTCTGCATCTACCCACTTGGGCTACCAGAGTAAGAAATTACTCTTTTTTTCTAACTTGTTTCCTCAATCAGTCATCGGTTTGTACTGCATACATTGAGGCAGGAGTGCCAGTAAGTATGGCTGTGCACAAACATGAACGGATATTTGAGATGAGAACCGCTGACAGTTTGTCTCTACAACCTATGTTTTATTTATGTCTGTACTGTGCTGTCTTGGCAGCATTTGATTTAGTCCTGGGATGAGAATCCTGCCTTCTTGCAAACATGGACAGCCTCACACATGCCTCTGACATTAAATAAGTAATACACACAGTCCACAGACACATATATTTTAAGAAAACTACCCAGACGCGCCAGCAGCAGGAGGTATCAAAGTAACTCAAAAGACAAAGTATTAAAATCTCATTAAAGGAATTGCATGAAGGGAAGTCCCAACCAGGTACCAAATGAGTGAACGCCAAACATGCAGTTGAGCCAATGACTCGGCATCAGGTTAGCCTCAAGTCAACGAGTTTTCAGCTGATAACGAACTCTGTGCATGGCCTTCGATGGGGCTCTGTGTGGAGAACAGCCCTCCTCGGCACCCAGCGACCCAGCGGCAGCAGCGTGCAGCCAGCTGCACCCACGCGAAGGTTTCCACTCCTGGTGGCTGCCACATTAGTGAGGTCTGTGCCCAAGGGGATTTTTCAGATGAGGTTTCAAACAACAGAACCAGAGCCTGTGCTGCATAAAACTGCTGGTAAGAGTGGTCTGTCTGTCCCTGCCTCCCCTGGAAGCAGACTCAGCCCCAGCCCATGGGTCGCTCCGGCTAAGGCTTGCTGAAAGGGTGGGATAATCCTGCCGAAGCCCTTGGTGGGCTGCCCAGTTCCTCTCCTTCCGACTCGCTTGCTTCCAAAACAAATTCTTGTTGCAAAGG
>NW_009646945.1:5111432-5116843 GCF_000708025.1 Charadrius vociferus
ACTCAGTGAACTCAAAAGGAAAAAGATCCCAAATAATTGTTGGAAATGATTGGAAAGAAATATCTCATAAAACAACATCCTAAACCAAACAGAGGGCTGAATGTTTCAGAAGCATTTAGCTGTGAAATGGTGTGTTTTCAAAAACACAGTGATTTACCACGGGAAGGCAATGGAAGTGTGGGAGTTGATGCCAACGCCTTTCCCTTCCTCGCGCCCAAAGCCCGTGGGACTGCTGCCTGCACCATCAGGCAGCTGCATAAAGGCACGACCATCATCCGCCTTCACCAAAAGTGGGGGAGACCCACCACTGCCATCTCCAGCTATGGCCCAAGGAGCGAACGGTCCATCCCTTCTGCAGCAGAGGTTTGCTGGCATCAACCTCATTTGTCTGGGTTAAGCGAGGGGGACGTGGAGGAGGAGGGAGAGGCTCTGACTCCCAAAAGTACAGGTTTACAGCTTCAGGGAGATAGTTTCTTTGTGAACAATTTCCATGGTTTTCTTTCTCCTGTTAGCTCTACAGAAAGTTGAGCATCTTTAAAACTGTATTAGCCTCCCTAAGGGAGGCTTGTTTTCAGATCCCTTCGCAAACCAATTTGGAGCAGGGACATCAAAGGCAAGGCAAAGCTGGTCCCCTGTTAGCTTGGATCCATTTGGAGCTGGTCTGGGCAGTTGGAGCTTGTTGTGGTGTTCACGGTCTTTCGAAATATTTACTTATCTGACTGACAAGAGAGTTATTTAATAAGTTATGATGTATGCAGTTTTGTGTAAACAATTTACAGTGCCGTGATTGATGCTGGTTGGTGTTTGGAGAGAGGCAAGACTGATTGTATATACTGGGCTTCGGTTTGGAGAGTTCAGCCCCAGGACTGGGCAGTATTGTACCTAATAAATAACAACAGTTAATCATTTGGACTCACACTGCTTCAGTGCTCATAAGACCACACAAACATGGCTGAATTAAACCAATGTTGCTTTGAGAAGACCTTGGCCACACAAACATCAGGGACCTCTGCAGGTGTGCCAGGTAGAGTGGTCACAGTGCCCGACTCTACTCTTGCCCTGTGCCTATGCTGTCCACAGCACTGCAGCACCTACTGGGCAAAAGGAAACTGATGGGTTTCTGGATGAATACCTTCTGTTACAGGTGTGCAGGATCACGAGGAAAGTCTATTTGTTGGCAGAAGAGGTGTTCCCATCTCCAGTGGAGCAATAAAGGAGTGTGACTGCTGCAGGTCATGGGCGCATACAGCCCAGCTGGTGAGCCAGAGCTACAGTAGATGAGCACAAGCCCCCATGAGACACCAGAGCAGGAAAGAGAGGGCATGGACTAATGTTAAACTGAAGGGAGGCAGAGGTTTTGGTTCAGTTCAAACTGGAAACAAGTTGTTTCAGTTCTGAACCATCAAAATGTTTTGGTTTTGGAATTAAGTGACCTGGACATGTCTGAAACAACATTTTCAGGACCATGCAGCTCCCTTAAATTTTCTGTGGTTTGACTTACTGACCTGATTGTGTACAAAGACAAGGGTATGACTCTCAGAAGTTCCCATGAAATGGAAACACGGGGGCCAGTGCAGCCATGTGCAATGCAGGAGCTATGCAAGAGTTACTACTGAAAGGCAAAAGCTTGGAAGGAGAGGAAGAGACAGCCCTTTTGTGCTACCTAGCAGCTGTTCAGATTGACTAGTACAGGCAAAAATTAAAAAAAAAAAAAATAAATTTAAGAACTTTATTCTGGAAATACTCTTTCAGATGCATTCACCATCAAAGGTCTGCACCAGATGCTGTGAATAAAGAACGGGAGGAAATTAAAAGGAGGAAATTGCCCCTGACACTGACACAAGATGGTTGGGCGAATGTGTGCTGGATAAAGGCTGCACATACCCACACAGAGAAAAATGTGCTTCCTCTGAACAGAGCAAAGTAATGAAGTATTGATTTGAAATTATTGAACTGTGATACTACATCCCTGTTGCTGATGATGGCCTTGTCTGATGGAGAGAAAAGTACAAGGAGGTCTTTCCAGCTCAGACTGGAAAAAGGAAAAGGATGTCTGAGGCAGACTTTCCACATATTGCATTCACCATGGGAGGAAAGTAATACTCAATGCCCTCCTGGTGTTCAAAACTGTTTCTGTAATCATCCTCAGCCACCAGAAAGGCTAATTGATCCCCCAGCTCCACCAACAGCATTCGCTCTTGAAAGGATGTATCTTTTCATTTAGTCTGCTTAAATTTACACTTAGAACAAGAAGGATCTTGAGCAAAACGCAGCCTCCCAAGGGACCCACCAGAGATGCACTGCACTTAGGAAAGCAAGTGAAGGTTTCAAGGGGACCAGAGGGACAGCAGGCTGATGGCACCGCTCTCGGTCTCCATGGAAATGTGCCTTGATGTAATTAATGGTAAATAATCGGGACAAGAATAAAAATGATTCAGAGGAGCTCTGGTACTTCTCCCCTGTTTAGCTCCCGTGATTAAACCCACATAGAGCCTAGAATGGGGAGATGAGTTTCAATTATAGCTAAAGAACAGCATAACAAATTATCTCCTTTGCACTTCTTTTGCTGATGAGTAATCCAATTCCTACCCAAAGCCATGTTGACTATAGAGATTTTGCCAATATCTTATTCATCAAGATGCTGGAAGAGTGTGGGATTAGAAATCCAGAAGAAGGGCTGTAGCTCTCCACCACTTCTTAAATACTGATAATTTCAGGCAAACTTTTTAACAGATAACATGAACACAACCAAATACTTTGGTGAAAGTCCACCTTTAACTAAAATGAAATAAAAACAAATGAGCTGCTAAGTGAAGCCTTTGGATGTTCTCTTATACGTACAATGTAAAAATCTTTTTATTTTGGATGGTGAGTCCTTCTTAGATTTGAGGACTTCAACTGAATATTTCAGAGCATGTTTTATGCATCTTGAAGGCCTTTTGCTCAGAAAATGCCCAGAACTGCAGGTTCTGAAGTTATAATTTAAATACTATTGAAAGGTATCAGCAGCCTCAGCCTCACACCCCAGCCCCGGCGGCTGAGAGTCACAGAGGGTTGGCATCCCCGTGTTCCCAGCCTCAGCCGTTTTGTATGGGTACCAGTAGGAAGAGACGGCTCTCAGCAGCTTTCCTGTGCCTGAAAGGAACCTATTCCTGGAAGTTATGGGGTTGTTGAGTTCCTGGGACAGAAACAATATGAATGCTGAAACTCTGCCTTGCAACTCTGGGAGCTGCTAGCACATTTTGAGGGTTGGGTCTATAAGCCAGGCACCGGCTCTCTGAGCTATGGGAGCTGCAACCCTGGCAGAAGGAGATGATGGCCCACAGCGCAGCGGTGAGGTGGGAAAGCAGTTCAAATAGATTTAAAAAAAAAAAAAAAAAAGGGGGTTGGGGTCTTTTATGAAAGGCAATCTTGTACAGCAATTTATACAGAGCTCAAGGGATGTTATTGTTTAAATAAATATTTAAGGGAGATTCCTCTCAATTTAAACAGAGCGAGCTGTAGCATGTGGAAAGCAGCAGTGTTTGATTACATACATGCAAGAGGCCAAAGCAAACCGTTATGAACAAAGGTGGTGGTGGAGGAGAGAGCAGTTTCATTTGATTCTCTTTCTCCGAGATAGGCTATTGACAGCACCACCGTTTCTGCTTAGTGCCAAGCGCAGCAGGCGTACAAACCCTGGCAGTCCCAGCAGTGGGTGTGCTGTGCAAGAAAACCATTCGGCAAGCCCCGTTGGTGTTTTGTCCGATGAGATGGCTGGGGATAGAATTAAGTGCAGGGTTTAGCTCCGGAGATGATACCCTGCCTGGTGGCTGGTGGCTGTATGCCCAAGGAGAAGGGGACAAGGGTGGGTATGGCTGATAATGCACGGCCCATCACGTGTGTTGGCCAGTCTTTGACAGACACACAATCACAGCCTCGATACCAGAGGGCTGCGCATTGCAGCACGGGTTCATTTTAAAACCCTGCTTGATTTGGTTGGCTATGGAGCTGGTGTCACCTTGTGCGGTGAGCTCGGCACAGCCAAAGCTCAACGCCGTGCGCTGTCAGAGGTTTGATACAAGGAGGAGCTTTCTGCCCTGCAGGTAGAAAATGCCAAAGGCATAAACATCCAACTAGCAGTAGCAGAAAAGAAGAGAAAACAAGAGAAATTTGCTGCTGAGGGACAAGACATCTAAATAAAAGTGAAAATGCACTAAAAGGCCATAAGCAGTTAAAAACCCCTCAGTGAATTTGAGGTTATTAGGAACCTGTGTATGTCATACAACATACATAGATTTGGACTATGGGGCTTTTAAAGGATTGATAGGAAAGGACTTAGGGGAACCCATGACACTTGCCTCAGGGCAGGAAACCTGAATTTATGTCTGGGTAGGGGTTTCCCGAAAAGTCTTCACCAGTGCAAAAGGCTGAAATGCTTGTATTCCTCACCCTGTGCTAGTCTCCTTTCGAAAAGGCAAGGCCTGAGTTTTTCTTTTCTGATATAACTGTGTATTCACTCCCCTTCTGAATTTAAGTCACAAGCTCATATAGCACCAAATAAATCACTTTTGTAAAGTGTCCTTGAAACTGAAGGATTCTGTAAAGGTCACGCAGCCCAGGTGACACATATTTCATGGATGCACCTGAAAACATGGCAGATCCCCTGTACGAAGCAGGACATGATTTATATAGGAGAACACTATTTGGATTATCAAGATGGTTGCTACAAGAGTACTCGGCCAGGGCTGTATCTTGGTAGGAGACAAAATCTGTGCACTCATTCATGAACAAAATCCTTTGATGTTTCACCCTATCCCATGTCACTGGACAGCAGAATAACATGAAGACAAATGTATATCTGTGATGTAACTGCGGGAAGGTAGCAAGCTTCTCTTAGGGCTGGGATCAATCTGGTTGTCTCCAGCCACGGGATCTGAGGACCTCAATATTGCTGTACAACCACCTTCAGAAACCCAAAACCCTGGCATGGCTCAGGACAGAAGACCTGGCCCACACCATCTGTGGAGACACAGGGGCCTGCAGAGTATGTCAAAGCAGATCATTTGGAAAAAAAAGCATTCATTTCTGAGACGAAAATAGTTCATGATTCGTGATTATTTGGAAATGAATGAGAAATAGGAATTACACAAAAGCCCCGTTTTGTTCTTTGAGGAACCACAGAATTAATTGCATGTACTTTAGTTTCCAGCAAAGGCTAAATCCCAAGGTACAGTGTTGTGATTGTTAAACTAGTCACGTCACACATACTGGTTTAATTCAGACCAAAACTGTAGGAAGACCATCATGGGATATAGCCAGTAGCTCACTGGGGGTAGCAGCAGAGTCTTAGTCTCAAGTACATCAAACAATTCATTAAGCAATGAAGGTTTTGGGTTAGCACCCATGAGGTGACCTCACTCTTTCCCTGG
>NW_009646945.1:5116882-5124304 GCF_000708025.1 Charadrius vociferus
CAAGGTTGCAGATTAGGAGAGAGGAGCTCTTCCAGAGCTGTGCAAGAAACGTTAAGCGCAGACCTGACGGCGTCATTCATGATGTTGTTCCCCACTTGTAATCACCACATCAAAGTCGAAACAGCAACAGCTTCCCTGATTTACCTCTTTTGTGACGACTTCCACAAGGACATCCCCAATAAGTATCTCTAGTCCTTGGACTGTCAGTCTCTGCTCCACCCATCTGCTCTCATCCAGCATCAAAGTTTAAGGCACTGCCACAACATCCAAGCAAGCACTTTCTTGTTTTCTTCCATGACACTTGGGGCAGCTGCCCATAAGCATCGACCACTCCTTTTCCTTTTCTGTTTCAGTTCTCCTGTGAGTCCCTGCTTAAAAATCCTTCTTGTGACATCCTTGACAAAGGAGAGACTGTTAGTTTGCAGTAAGCATTGCCTGCTGTGCTGGCCAACACCATCTCACAGCTTCTTAGTGCTCCTTCATCTCTCAGTAGTTGTTTGTAGGCAGCTCTGGTCTTCTCACATTGTCAGCTCCTGTGGAGCAATGGCTATTCTTCTGGTCTACACCATCTGGCACAGCTGAGTCTTGGTGCATGCATGGGACTCCCAGGAGACAATGCAGATGATTAAACTTCACTGTGAGGCTTTGTGGAAGAAGACCCATATAGGATGCTCCATAGCCTGTAGCTGTAAAAGAAGTGAGGGAAACCACCTCTCCCTGCGACTCCATCAGGAACGGAAACAAGCAGACTGCAGCTCCGTACCTTTCAATGTGGAAATCACGTCAAGTGGCAAAATGGAAACCCTGACATTTCACCATCTGTCTGCAAGTGCTGCATATGTATTGCATACAAAAATAGGCTATAAGAATACTGGTAAGACTGAAAAACCCATGAGGCAAGAGATGCCAGAATTAGCCCTCCCTTGTGCTATGTGTTATGATACAATTGTTAATTCAATGATCACACAGTATTTTGCCAGCGGTCTCAGCTTTATCTCATGGTACATGATGGACTGTCTTCACTGGAGAAGATATTATATAGAATTTTGTATTTTCCCTTAGTGTTCAGTGTGGTCCTAGGCTTTATTTGCTACCCAGCTCCTCTGAATATAAATGACTGATTTTCCCAACATTGGGAAAATTTCAGTGTCAGACGACCCTGTTGTATCTGTGTAATCCACAAGTGTCTCTGAGCACTTCACAAGTGTGACTGAGCTCTGGTACCTCTGTCAGTGGTGTGGTGGTCCTTTAGCCACTTGAACAAAATGGAAATAGAGGGAAGAGACTGGCATGCAAGCAACCATCTTGATCACATCAGGCAGCGATTTATCAGGGGTCTGGCTTGGTCACCCACCCCAGCTGTCACCTACCACTGTCACCTTCCCTACAGCAAGACCATTGCCCACATCCACCCTTGCAGGCTTCATGGGTCCCACAGCCCAGTGCTTCAAAGTCTTGAGCTGAGACCAAGGTGTGGCCAACAGCCATTGCTGGGGGTAGGGCTGTGCAAGGGTGTTCAGCATCAGGCAGCACTGGACATGCTGGAGGCAGACCTCCCAGTGACTTCCCAGGAGTGGGCATTCAGTGCCAGGGTCTCGTGGCATGTGCAGACAGGAGGGCACACCCCACAGCTACTGACTGGGGACTGGGGAAGGCCTCAGTGTGACCTGGCACAAAAGACCCTGCAGGGAGAGCAGGATTGAAGCCAGTTCTGCAAGGCAGTGCTCTTCTTCCCAAGAAGCGACTGTGGATAGGGCTCAAGCTCTCACCTTGACATACATCTCCCTGCCACACACCCGAACCCTCCAACCCCACGGCTCCTCACTTGCACCATGTACTCCCCATCCCAGTCCTGTGCCAGCCTTCATTTTTATCATCCTTTTAGTACCAGACCTTTCATTAGCCCCGCATCCCCAGGGTCCCTGGCTGCCTCCTGGCTGTACAAGAAAGGTGTCAAAAGAATGCCATGCACTGCCTGCCTTTCCATTGCCCAGCCCCTCTGCCCTGAGCAGCATTACGGCGAGACACCAGCATCATCCTGCTCCTAGGACTGGGGATGGTTCTTGGGCTGCAGAGGGGGGGACACAGGTAACCTGGTCCCTGCAGAGCTGTGGGGAGGCAGTAGGAGCAGCAGGAACTTCATAGCACCAGCTGGGTGCACAGGAGCACAGGGGTCGGCACTGGGAGCTGTCAGGATTCTGGGCTGAGCTTGCTCATGCGGGGAGAAATCTCAGCAGATTTTCACTACTCAGCCTCAGCACATCCCTAATAAGTTGCTATTTTTTCCCTTCAAAGGCTATCACTGAGCCAAATTGGAGGATATTTACAAAGTAAAAAAAAAAAAAATAATAAAAATATCACAGTCCTGACACAAAGCTGCCAAATTTCAGATCTGTACTCCAAAGCACAGAGGGATAAGAATTATCCAAGGAAAGGATCACCAGGTTCCCCCCTCCTGTTTCTTCCTTTCTTTTTTTTCCAGTTGGACAACAATGCCTTTTTCCCTGTGCTTATTCTTGGAAATGGCTGGACAGTTTTGGCTGAAATTTTCCAGAAAAGAACTTAGCCCGGGGCAGATAATCAAGTTGGAAGAACTCAGTCTAAGTGGTTCAAGTCTGGCAAAGTTATAAGCAACTGCAAATGTGGTCTTATAGCAGGGCACATCTGAGTAACCTTAATCACAGGAGTTACATGCAATCCCACCTTTGACGCATTCAAAGTTATAATAGCTAATGATGCTGTTCCATTCAGGCACGTCTTATCACGATTCAGATATGTCACCAGGAAAAAAGCTTTAACTCAGTCATCCCACTGAGCCTTCCCACACCCCTTCCTACTCAAACAGCTCTTCCCATCTAACAACTGGTTGTACAAAAAACCACAGCTCCCTCACCTCCAGTATTTGCTTTTCAGCTTCTGCTTCTTGGATAGAGGCAGCTGATGCTAAAATGGGATTGCTCTCTGAACTAATGTATTCAAAATTAATAAAAGAAATAAAGCAACACACTCCTCTGGCAGGTTCCCATGCATATTTTCCATAAAAGTTCATTTTTCCACATGAACAAATTGTGAGTATGTGGGGGATTTGCACTGAATCTTGATACGGAGCTTAGAATTCTTGGCACTGCTTGGGACGTTAAAATGACATCAGCTCCGCTTTCTATATTGAAATTTTATAGTTGCTGCCTGACCCTATTGCTTTGTTCTGCCCATATTCTCTCTCCTCTGAGCTGCCTCTCCGCCACGGCGTGCTGTACATGAAAAGCTGTGTGTTTGTATTACTTATAGCCCTGCCTGCCCCTCCCTGCGCTGGGCACCCCAGTGATAAAGCTGCATTTCTTCCACCAGGACAAAGCAACATTGTGGGTTCAAGGGAAGAGGGCACCTTGGCCAGCCGAGAGGCTTCCCTGCCACATGGCTGTGAGACAGTGCGGACCAGGGGAGGTCAGTTATTGCAGGCAGGACACTGTGAAACCGCCCTGCCTTGCTCAGGGAAGGGAAGGGAAGGGGGAGTGGAAAGAAGGGGAAGAGAAAAGGCAGCATCCCTGGGAGATGAGGCTTTCTCCAGCATTGTCAAGGCAGCACCTGGAGCAACGTTTGTTCAGCACTACCTTGACGGGTGGAAAGCACGTGTGTCCTCCCAACACACACACTCCCGCGTGCCAAGGGAAGTGGCAGGGAGTGGCAGCATTTTGTAAAATTAAACAAAAATCTGAGTAACGGTGTCTCTGTATTGTCCTACAGCATGAGCCACTGTGTTTGAACACAATGGTGCAGGAGGACTGATTTGATACTCGGGTTCCCCCATGAATCACAGCCGCAGGGAGAAGCGGGAGAGTCGGGGCAGGGAGAGTTAACAGACTCCCGGCACTGGGAGTACAGTTCCACAGGCATTAGCACGAACATCACACTTGTTTCCTGGATTTCAAATAAAAGAAGGTTTCAAGGAAAAGATGATGCTTTCCTACATCCCCCGTGACTTGGAAAGCAATAAGAGCAAATAAAGACAGTTAATTATCTGGCACGCCACATCCAAACATTTCTGAGAGCACCGCTCTGCCGTTACTGTACGAGTCACGCTGGAACAGCATTAGCATATACTCTGTAAACAGACTCAGTGCCATCCTCCAGCACAGCCCCAGCCTCCCGCACAGGGATTACAGCAGCTGGACAAACCCAGGAGAGACTGTACCTGACAGCCAACAAAATGCCAGTTTTGCTTCAGTCTGGCTCAATGGCAATAGTACCTGGGTTTGTTATTTCCTACATCGCCTGCATGCTCAGCCTCTCTAATGTGTGATGGAGAATCACTGCTGCTTGCACCTCTGTGCAAGATTATCATTTCATCATTTCACTGTTGTATGGAAATAGCCACAAGACCAGATTAACAAACAGTTAAAGATTGTGAAGCCGTTTGTCAAACGCTTCTTGCTCTGTAAGCAACAACATTTTTATGGTTGCATTTGCAACAGCATTTTTGCAATCACATTTATACTCCCCTTTACAAGCGCATGCAACCACATACAGAAAGCAGAAAATCTTTACCTTGTGTTCCCAGAGGAGAGAGCCTGGTTTCCTCTCATGGATCAGAAGCAGGATGAAAAACAAACCTGAGAAAGACCCTTGAACGGACTCATCTGCTGAGAGTTGTCTAAATCCCAAGCCTGCTCCCGCTAGCAGCTCTAAGTTTGTGCTCTGAATAGAGGCTGTGTTATTTTAACCACAGGATTTCTAGTCATGGGGGAGGAGAGATGGATTAGGTACGTTTGCAGTCTAATGCTTCACATTTACCTCAACTGAAATGAACTACTTTAAGCCTGATGTAAATAAGTACTGCTAAGATATAAATTTCAAGAACCCACTAACCAATTATGCTTAAGCTAACATGCTAAATAACTGTGGAAAATTCCAGAGGAATAAGATAACATACTTTTGTGTTCTTTCCTAAATAAAAGGCATGTGTGGAATTTCATGCTAGATACTACGACAAGTGAGGGGCAGCAGATGAACTGTTCAAACTAACCTATGTAAGGTGCCGTACCTCATAAAACAAAATTCCAAACACCTGTTAGCATGGATTTCAGCAGGCATCCCAGCAATTTGGGTTTTCATGGCTTGTAAAAAGTACAGATATGAGGAATTTGAATCTAATATTTCAAAAGAGCAAATAAAGCTCTTTAAGGTAATAAAGCAAGATTTTAAAAGGCCACAAGGTCTGTAGTTCTGCGCATCTCCAGCAGGGGTGCAAGCTTGATACCATCCCTGCGGCTCATGGATTGCTACGGAGATTGTAAAATGCAGGCAAAATATTGTGTCCAGGACACTGGTTTGGGTTTTTTGTTGTTTAATCCAGCTCAAACTCTGCCTTCATTTCCTGGTTTGCGAGACTTTGGTGCCGCAGCTGCTGTGGTTGCAAAGCATGGCTACAGTCCAGGCTTCCAGGGCCACCTCACAGCTGATGGAAAGGAGATCTATTAACTTTGTGTGAGGTATGATTTGTAAGTAAACCGCATTCTTAAACTTTGCGCTGTACCAAGGAAAACAATTTGGATGCAAAACGCTAGAGGAAAGGGGAGAAATTTCAATTTGTCTTTGACAGCAGAGGCTTCAGGAACACAAGCTTAATTCCATTTTGAATAAAACCTGGCTCTATAAATAACATCATCTTACACTTACATAACGCTCTTCATCCCAAAGCATTCCCGAGTGCTTTGCAGATGCAATCAGCTCGTCTGAAAACTGCCAGCGGACCTCCTGCCCCGACATAGAGGATAGTGTCGTGCGGCAGGAGGGAGGCTGAGAAGCATCCAGCTGTGTCTCAACCAGCTCCCATCCTTCCCCAGGACCTGGCAGCTGGCCAGGGTGTCCCAGTCAGAGCCCTGCTCTTGGGGTACTGGCCAGGAACAGGGGACGTCAGCTTGTTGGGTCACCCGTGTGGGTACTGCTGGCTGTAGGAGGGCTGGCTCTGATGTACAGGTCTGGTATCTTTAACGACCAGCAATGGTTGAGAGAGGTTTTACCTGTCACCCAGTTCAGCCTGCAGGTTCCCAGAACAGACTGGTACATCTCCACAGATGTCAGCCTACTTCCCAGAGCTCAGGCTGAGCTGTCTGAGCTCCCCGCCCGATGCCTGGCTCAGCCTGGCTCAGCCTGCCTCAGCCTGCCTCACCTGAGATTGTGTTTTGCAGGGAAGGCAACTGGGATCCCAAGCATCTCTGTCACCAGCCAGGCAGGGACGTGGACCCAAGCTAGAAGCAAAATGTCCGCAATCCTCCCACCAATATGCGTCCGACCCATGAACCACTTTCTCCTTCCACCAATCAAGCAGGTCGCTCCACCCCAGCTGGCTCTCTTTGGCATTGCTGTAATTGCCGTAAGATCAGCTCCGCTGATGTTTCCCAGCTCCAAGTTCTACCTCGTCCTTGCATGGGACCCCACAAGGAGAGCAGACATGAGAAATGCTCCCAGGGCAGGGGCAGGCATTGCTACAGCCCTCCTGGTGGGACCTCCAGCTGGAAGAGCGCAGGTCTCCCAGTTAGCAGAGATACAGGTATGACGGGCATCAGACCTGTACACCAACATGGCAAGCTGCCAGAGAAGACTTTAGGAAGAAAACAACATATCCCCTTTTCTTGCGCTCTCTGCTCCACCTGGATGGAGGATCTCTGCATGCAAAAAGGAAGTTTCTGTGCTGCAGAGTGGTACATTTTTCATTTTTGCTTAGCTGGCTCGGTAGGAAACAGCAGGAGGAAGAGAGGCCAGCAGAAGTTGCTCTGCAGGTTGACCTGAAAAGTGTCCTTTTTTCCAGAGAAACTAAAAAAAAAAAGTGTGAGGGGAGAAAGCAAAAATAATTTTGAATTAAGTGAAAGCATTTGATCCTAACGCATGGTTTGGTTTTTCTAGTTTATCTCTTAGGTCAGACTGTACTCAATCTACAAAGAAACAGCACTTCAAAAACAAACATAAAGGAAATGAAGAGTTTCATTTCTAAAATGTCAAGGCAAGACATTTCAGCATTCCGCATTGCTGCTGTTTCTTTGGGATGTGGAGAAAAGCAGCAACAGAGGGACAGGTCTAGTGTTCGTTTCCTTTCTCCTCTTAGGCAAGTCAATGAATTGGACCCAAATTCACAAACTGGTTCCTTCAAGTTCATATTTTTTATCCAAAAAAACCCCAAAACCCAAAACCAAGCCCAAATCATTCTATCTGAAACCTTTGCCAGATTAAGGCTCTGACACAGCAGCCAACATTTGGACATCAAACACCTGCCTATTGATGAAGTTTGGCTTTTTCCTCTTGTGCCTTGAGGCAGCTCAGACCTGCTCCCTGCCTGGCGTGTCCTCCTGCTGCAGCACAGACCACAGCCGTGCCCGCCGCCTCCAAAACAAAGTCAGCTCTGCATAGTTTCCTAGAGCTCTTTCC
>NW_009646945.1:5124357-5129046 GCF_000708025.1 Charadrius vociferus
AGCTGGAATAGCTGTTCCCCAAGTGTAAACAGCAAAAAATTATTCCTGGTCTGTGAGAGGAACATTCCCGTTCAGCATCCTCTGTGTGATGCTGGATATTTCTGCACTGTAATCACACCAGTCTGAAGTCTGTAAGCTGTAATGCTCACCTGCCTTCCATTAAAGCCTGCAGAATAAAACATGGCCCATGCTCGAACAATTTAGGGATGCAATTTTGCATTTCAGTCAGAGGTTGGATGAATCAAGCAGCAAATGAAAGGAAATGTGGAGCACAATGAACTGTACAATGAAATACAATTTCACAGCAGCAAGAACTCCCACACCGCCCTCTCCTTCCGAGATAATGGGATGAAGAATTTGTAATAGACGTTGTCAATGGGAAATTACATGTTAAAGGAACCTGAATAGTTGCCCATCTACTTTGCATGTTTTCTCCCTTTTTTGTGAACTGAGAATTAGAGATAAAAAGTTTCTATGTCTTTTGAATTAGGGAACCGCTTCTAGAAGGGATATTGCCAATCCACACCGTTAAAAGGTCTTCCATTAGGATCCGCACAAAACCCCATGACTGATCTAGAAAACACAAGCTTTTGGGAAAAAAAGCCCATTTGGAGTGGTAGCAGACCAGATTTTCACACTTCTGCTCTGCAGTTTTGACATCTGGCACTTACTTCCGTTGTAAAAGAAAGAAAATATTTTCTTTAATCAAAGTACTCGGGGAGCAGAGACCCTGAACCAACCCCTCCCAATGCCAAGTACCAGAAGATGCAAAATTGTGATAGTTGTCAAAAATGAAAAACATTACAAGAAAAAAAGTTAATTTAAGCTGATGTGTCTTGAATTATTTGCTTTCTGGATTGAAGCTCTTGTTTCTGTTCTATTTATTTCTAGAATTATGTCAATTGCAACCATCGGTGAACATAAAATACCAAATGACGTGATGAGCTCAAACCGAGTGAGCTTACAGTTAATTTCAAGTTAACCCAGGGAATTCCACTAAAGAGTTTCCCCTTACATGAAGTGTGTGAAGCTCTCAGTCACAAGTCCAAGATAAAACAGGTGGGCGCCTGGTTTGAGGGATCCTGGCCCTGTTGGCTGGCACAGGAAGAGCACTAGCAGCCATTGACCCTACGTGGGCATTGCTTCCCCTCTCCAAACACAGCAAGTCTTGCCCCTACCATGAGGAAGCTGCATCCAAACCAGCAAGAAGCATCTCCCAGTTAATGGCATTAGGACTCTGACCCCCGTTCAGGGTTACACGGGATGCTGCTCGGTGCAAGCAGCGCCGGGCACCCACGGGGAGAGGGAAGGTCCAGGGGACATGGAGCAAGGGTACCCCCAGAGCCTGACCCTTGGAGATCCAGGTCTGCTGAGCAAGAGCAGGGACATGATGAGGTGGGCTGAGCACCGCAGCCAGGCCCTGCAGGTTTTGCCATGGCTCTGGCATGATGAACAACTTCAAATCAATCTCCGTCTGAAATGAGTATTTGTGGAGGAAAGTTTAAGTTTCACAGCTTATCACTGCCCCAACAATCAACTTCCCTTCACATGGTGCAAAGCTCTGAAGTTGCTTTTAATGTTAGTACATGAGTACTGGGCAAAACCTAAAGTATAACATAAACTAACTGTAATGGTGCAGGCTCTTCTTACCTGGCAATGGTGGCTCGCATGGAACTGCAGGACTTACTGAATCACCAGGGACCAGGCATGAGCCAAGGACCTACTGGGACTCCAGTGGAGGTGAAATGCTGTGCTCAGCATGAGGTAAGGAAAGCTGTGGTCACCTTCGAGCCCAGGATACCTCACAGTTGTCCCAGGAAGGGTTCAGTGGCAGTGCCCAGGGCTGCCTTGGATTGAGGCTCACTTTTAATTCTTTGAATTGCCAATAACAGAAGTGTAAGCCTGGCCTGGATCTGCAGTCTCTCAGAGGAGGGTGGGAATTTGTGTTGCTTAGCAAGTTCTTTTGGTTAAATAAACAAATTTAGAGAAAATAAGGATAATTAACTCTTCTCCACAGATGCTTAAGAGCACATCGTGATTGTAGCTAAGTTGGCATCTCAGTTGGGTGTACCCCTAACTCTCATCCCATTCATACCAAAATGCCTGCATTTGATGATGCTTCAAATCTGGGCTAACTGCCCCAGCGCAGGTATGGGCTTGAGTTGAGTTGCAAAGGAACACCCTGCTTGCAAAGGCAATGAAGCCAAAATCATTCAGCGGCTGATAGTCGTCCCGTAACTCCTTGCATGCCTAGAAGGCACTGGGAAGAATGGTCTCCCCAGTGTGCCTAGAAGGATGTTTTTTAAATGACTTACTAGGGAGGTACCATAGAACAGCTCATCTTCTGGCAAGATGATGGGTTTGGGGGGACCCACACAGGTGAGGGCAGCACTAAGCCCATAAGTCAGTAGAGCTTCTGGGGAGACTGCTGACATCAAAAGAAGACTGGCCCAGGAACACTGCCCTTAATGCTAATCACTGGAGTTAAGTCTGTGATGAAGGCATAACCAAACTGTCAATTGTATTGAGCAGATTTTTGTCCTAATTTTCTGGATATAAAATACTATTATATTGCCCTTATGGTGATATGCTTCAGAAAGGGCTTCCTTTTGGTGGGAGGATTTCAGCTCATAGATCTAATTGGAAAATTCCTGCCTATGTAAAAGTATTTTATTATAATGTTAGAAAGAAGTATTATGTTCTGAGTATGTCTTATTTAAGCTTTCTTACCCCATCTGTCTATCTGCCCCTCTTTTACATCCCATCTCCCAGCTTTTTCTGGCTTGCTGTGAGTATGAGACAGAATGAGAAAATCCATGTGGATCTCAGAAGGAAGAACATGCATTTCCTGAAGGGAGATTTTCAATGAGATAGCTGAGCACCAGGCTGTATATTCAGCTAAATTTCATTGAGGACAACACTGAAAATACTCCTAGAGAAGAGCCTGTTTTGCTCAGTGTGCTGGCTTTGGCTGGGATAGAATTCATTTTCTTCATAGTAGCTAGAATGGGGCTATGTTTTGGATTTGTGCTGGAAACAGTGTTGATAATACAGGCATGTTTTAGTTAATACTAAGCAGTGCTTACACAGATTCAAGGCCTTTTCTGCTCCTCACACCACCCCGACAGAGAGCAGGCTGGGGGTGCACAAAAGTTGGGAGGAGACACAGCCAGGACAGCTGACCCCAACTGACCAAAGGGATATTCCATACCATTTGGTGTCATACTCAGTATATAAAGCTGGGGAAGAAGAAAGAAGGGGGTACGTTTGGAGTTTCGGTGTTCTGTCTTCCCAAGTAACCGTTACGTGTGATGGAGCCCTGCTTTCCTGGAGATGGCTGAACACCTGCCTGCTGATGGGAAGCAGGGAATGAATTCCTTGTTTTGCTTTCCTTGCATGTGCGGCTTTTGCTTTACCTGTTAAACTGTCTCTATCTCAACCCACAAGTTTTTTCTCACTTTTACTTTTCTGATTCTCTCCCCCATTCCGCTGGGAGGAAGTGGGTGTGTGGCTGCGTGGTCCTAGCTGCTGGCTGGGGTTAAACCACAACACGCAGCAATAAAGAAGTGCCAGCAGCAGTGCCCAGGGAGACCTTCCACTCTAGAAGATGTTATCTTCTCTCCCAGTCCTGCCAGATGGGCAGATGCAATTTTTAATACTGAATATGGCTTTGTTATGAGGTGCCTTCTGAGGTCCTCAAGCATATTAAATCCCAACAGGCAGGCTTATCTGTCAGCAGGGAGCATTCGCACTAGATATGTGACTGCTATAAACTGGAATTTCTTCCTTGGAGAACTTCTGTTATTAGAAAGCTCAGCTGTTGCAGGGAGAGCTCTTCACATCTCCTGCAATGTTTATATACTTACCTTTGTTGTGGGAAGGAAGATTTCTTATTGTGACATTCATGATCAAAAATGAAGGCAATTGAGTTCTGATTTATGAGATGAAGGGTTTTCTCTGCCTTAACAAAGGATTCATGTTCCTGCAGTCAGGTATGTGTATCTTTAACACCACGTTGCATAGTGATACCCAACCCAAAGCAGTGTTCAGGTGCAGCAGGTAGTTTTAGGAGTGTCAGCTCCTGCTTTACTTTGTGAACAACGTATTTTTGAACTCCTCTGTCTTATCTTGTACCAGCTGTAGCATAAGCTGCTCTGAACATGCAGTAGAAGCCACCATGGCACTGCTCATCCAGGACCAGGAAGGACCAAGCCAAACCAGGGCAGCTAGAGGCCTCTCCCACTCTTGTGCTCCTTTCTGAACTCCTTCGCAATATGCACTGTATTGGGTTTGTGTGGCAAAGTTTTGGTAGCAGGGGCGACTACAGGGGTGGCTTCTCTGAGAAGCTGCTAGAAACTTCCCATATGTCTGATAGAGCCAATGCCACCTGGCTCCAAAATGGACCTGCTCCTGGTCAAGGCCAAGCCCATCAGCGACGGTGGTAGCGCTTCTGGGATAACGTTTTTAAGAAAGGGAAAAAAAGTTGATGTGGAACAGCAACTGCAGTGGAAAAGAGGTGTGAGAATATGTGAGAGAAACAGCTCTGAAGACACCAAGGACAGTGAAGAAGGAGGGAGAGGAGTTGCTCCAGGAGACGGAGCAGAGATTCCTCTGCAGGACATGGTGAAGACCATGGTGAGGCAATGGAGGTTAATGGTGGAGCAGATATCCACCTGCAGCCCATGGAGG
>NW_009646945.1:5129189-5154733 GCF_000708025.1 Charadrius vociferus
CTGTTTCTGAAGGACTGCACCCTGTGGAAAGAACTCATGCTGGAGCACTTTGTGAAGAACTGTAGCCCATGGGAAGGACTCACATTGGAGAATTTCATGGAGGACTGTCTCCCATGGGAGGGACTCCATGCTGGAGCAGGGGAAGAGTGTGAGGAGTCCTCCCCCTGAGGAAGAAGGAGCGGCAGAGACAATATGTGATGAACTGACAGCAACCCCCACTCCCCGTCTCCCTGCACTGCTCAGGGGGGAGGAGGGAGAGAACTTGGGAGAGAAGTTGAGCCCAGGAATAAGGGAGGGGTGGGGGAAAGGTGCTTTAAGATTTGGTTTTATTGCTTATTGTCCTACTATGATTTGATTGGTAATAAACTAAACTAATTTCCCCAAGTCTAGCCTGTTCTGCCTGTGACGGTAGTTGGTGAATGATCTCTCCCTGTCCTTATCTCAACTCAAGCATTTTGTTATATTTTCTATCCCCTGTTGGGCTCTGGAGGGGAGTGATAGCGTGATTTTGGTGGGCACCTGGCGTCCAGCCAGGGTGAACCCACCACACGGGCGAAGGCTATATGTGTTCCCCCAGCAGCAATGCCCCACATCTGCATGGATTGCGCTGTCATGCCCCCAGTGATGGCAGGTATATTTAGGACACTGATTGTTAATCCAGACTTGGAGCAAAACGTTGCCAAGCTGTCCTTTAAATATCAAAAGTGTGAACAGAAGTACCACAAGAGCATGGTGTGCCTCAGGAGACAGGTGTGCAGCGCTTCCGGTGACTCAGAAGAAAAGTACGGTCACAACGATGCTCCCCACAGCCCGCAGACTTCTTTCGCACAAACTTGCCCAGCTGCAAGGTGGCAGGATAAAGTCCCTGGTTTAGAGGGTGCATTCAATGAGATGGGAGCAAGTAACAGAAGTCCTTGTTCAGCTGGAGGCGTCAGGGCACATTGTGGAGAAAATGGAAACACAGCAGGCTACGAGGAAAGGAAACCAGGGGTTTGGAGCAGGAACATCAGAGGTCCTGAAAATAGAGGCTAATGAGGAAAACAGAGTTAGCAGAGATCTGTGCCGGACTTAAGAAAATGTTGATACTCAGGCAAAGTGTGTGATGGTTCTTGTTAGGTAATAACAGTGGTTCCTCTTTTCTCTCACACCTCCAATTGCAGGAGCCCAGGGATCTCTGGCAGGTCCCTGTGTCATGGACCGCAAAATGAGCCACGTTAGTGGAAGGTGCCATCATGCCGCTGATGTCTGGTGGTGGTTATGGCTTGTCACCCCATGCTGCGAAGGCAAAATGCAGACCCAGCCACCAGGAAGGGAGCAGGTCCGGCCTGACGGCTGCTCCCCCTGGGAAAAGGAGTAATTGCTGCTAATGGAAGTAAGGGTGGGTCTGACACAGATTGGAGTCCTGTCCTGTGGCCTCTGTGGCTCCTTGGCTATTTTCATGCCGCAGTTCTTGATGATTTCAGCAAGGCAGGAGGCCTCCAGGCAGCTGGGAGGGGAATAAGTCTCTTTTTAATGCATGCAGAACTGCAGCCTGCACCTCTAAGAAAACCTCTGTTCCCATGCCTTCCCTTCAGCTACTTTCCTGTAATTATTTCTGTTACAATTAGCCAAGTGGCTGCCCAGGCTGCAGGGGGAGAGCCTGTCTGAAGGAAATGCTCAGCTAAAGCTCCAAGGCAGGTCACGGCACCGCACCGATGCTTACCTCTCTCACTGCTTGCAGAGCAGCGTTTAAATTTTGCCTTTTTTTTTTTTTCAACAAAAATTATCCTGCGTATGATATTATAAGACTAGGGGAAAGATGCTTCACCAACCTGATGGCAGGCATTCTCCAAGCCTTCATCACACATAGCAGCCCTGGAGGAATTTGTTCAGAAATTATGAAGTCTGCATGGAAGATCTAAAATCCTACTGAGCCCCGAAGCCCTTTGCACTGCTCAAGGCGGGCAGGATGAAGTGGGGCTGTCTCTACCTCATCACAGTCATACCAGCCCTGAGGATAGCCCTGAGGATATTTCCTCACAGAGAGGTCAGGTCCTTCTCTAGTGCTCTCTGGGGAAATATGCAAAAGGCTCCTAAGGAATTGCGAGATATGCTTTGAGCTCTTTTTTTTTTTTTTTTTCAGTCTAAAGCAAGACAGCTAAGCCAAGGCCAAGTCTTGTGCTTTCCAGACAAGTCAGAGGCCTGAAAAATGTACTTTGTCTCAGAGATCAGGATTTGATCCCCAGATGTATCGCAGACTCCCTGTATCAATTTGGCAAGTCACTTTGTGATGGATTTTCATACACTTGGCACTAAAGCCAAGTCGTTACAATAACTATATAAGGCAAGATCCCCAGAAGAGCTCATTTCCCCTTGTCCAGAGTTCTTTGGAAGAATTAGCCCATTATTTTACTTACTGAATGGGACCTCAGCTTTTCTGAAAACCTGCCTGTGCTTGGCAGCCCCGAGTTCTTAAGAAACTCTATCACCACACCTCTCTACCTCCATTCCCATCTGTGTGTTGAAATAAACCAGCTTTCCTTGGAGCCCTTCATCTGACTTTTCTATTCCAACCATGAGTTCCTGGTGGTGAGACCTCTCTCATGTCAGGTCTCCCAACCTCTCTGGCACAGCAGGACGCGAACCTCTGACACACACCTGCCTGCCCCCGTTACACAAACGTACCACATTGGTAACAGGAATCAAACTTAAAGCAGCAAACTGCATAGAGGAAGGACACTAAAAATGAAAAGAAAGCATCATGGAAAAAAAAACCCCACAACATTCCTCTTTAATGCACTTTAATCTGTTTTCTCTTGTAACAGCCCTGGGACCTATTTCTGTTTTGTACACTTGGAGGATTAGAAGGCACATTTCCTGGGAAATGCTGTGTAAATCCTCTTCAGGTTTTTAATGACGAAGATGAATAAAGACGAGCATGCTCTGTCTCGAGTGAGCATCAGAAGAAGAAAAACATCAGGATTTCCCAGGAAGTATGAAGAAAATGAGCTTAAGATCAGAGCAAACTGAACTTTCCTCAATTTTATGGCCACAGTAATTCTGCTTGATTTTTTTTTTCTGAAACTGGTGTTTAGCATAGGATTTCTCAGATGCTGGAACTGCTCCTTTGAGCTATGGAAACTTACTCATGAGGAAAGCTACAAAGGTAGTTGCACCCAAATTATACACTGCTGCTAGCAGACCAAAACTCATTCCCACCTGTTTGCATTCCAGAAAACCAAACCTCACAGTGGCGATGTGGGTCACTCACTGGTTGGCAGTGCACAAAGGTTTAGAGGAGACAGAGAAAACCAAGGATATTTTTGGCAAAGTTCTGATAATCAGACTCAGATTTGCACTAAGACCAAAGAGCTCACAGCAATCTTTCCCACCAAAAATTAAAAGAAAGCGTGGCAAAATTAAGGAGGATAACGCAGAGGCTGGCAAATGAGCTCCCAGCTCCATCCTTCACAGACAACAACTTCCAGGGATGACAGGGCGATATTTTTGAAATCTTGAGTGCCTTGTAGAAAGCTGTAAGTGCCAGGGGTCCTTCTAAATCCAGGGCATTTGGCACTTCATGGGCCAAATCCTGCTCTGAGGGCAGCTCTGCCTGCCCTGCAGACTGTACTGCAGATGTACTTGCACTGGCTGCCAGCGAGCTTACAATGAAGCAGCTGCTGATGGAGTCAGGGACAGCCCTGTCTCATGGCCTGACCTTTCCACCTCCCCACAGCAAGTCAGGGAACTCACAGGAGGCCACAAGTCTTATTTTGGGTGCTGATCCGTTCAGTACAGAGAAAGCATCCCAAAAAGATTAGCAACTGCATCTACATTGCACGTCTTCATACAGCACAGAGCTGCACTCCTGTGCTTGCCCCCTCGCTGCTGTTGCAATGCAAGTCTTCAGTGCTTAATCGCCATTCAGGACGTGGTCAGGGAGGACAGTGACAATGCTGCAGTGAAACTTCCTATCAAATAAAAGGGTTTATGAAGACAGGAGTGGGAACATTTACCTGAGCAAAACCAAGGTGCAAATATCTTAGTTGCATGTGTTGCCCCCTCATATGGATGCTCCTGAGTTAGAAGCTGGTTTTGTTAAACTTTAAGTAACAAATGTGTGGGTCTCTTTCTTTACCACCCCCTTTGCAATGCATTTCATAACTCCACAAAAAAAGCAATGCCAGACTATGCTGGGCCATATGCAGGGCGTGCCCTGGATACGGAGTCTTTCGCTTTTAACTAATCTCTTCAAATCTATTTAAGACAGGAGCAGTTTGAAGCTCTTACCCTCTGAGAACTACTTGGCAGCTCAAATTAAATGCATTAGGCCAGGCTCCAGAAGATGTGACGTTGTCACAGCGGGGTCGGCAGCAACCCTAGCCAGCATCCTGATCCCTGTTCGCAGATGGGGCAAAAAAAACCATTACGCCCTCTCCACAGCCACATGAGGACATGAGTGAGATATCACAGGCGCTTTGTTCTCAGAGCACGACTGGCTCTCTGGGTAGAATGCCAGGCTGCTGTGCCCCACCGCTGCTTGATGGCTCCCCTGCCCAGATGTGAGCAGCTGGGGCCTGTGGGTGGTGGGGATGAGGAAGGCAAGGTGGTGTGCTCCCGAAATTCAGGCCCACACAGCATTCTCCATTATTGGTCAGGTTTATCTCCTTGATCTGATTAGAATTTTTCTTTTCCTTTTCGTTTATGTCTTCATTTGAAGGAGATGTAGTGGCACTTGTTATCAATACTCAGCAGCAAAGTAGTTAACCAGCAATTATTCCAATGCTTCTGTGTGTGTTGGTATTCCAGAATGACAGAAAGTGTATAAACAGGTCTTTTTTAAAGATTCTTATTTGACGCAGGGCAGAAAAACAATCTTCCACTCTGGGAAAACTCATGAGATTTGAAAAAGCTTAGGAAAGCTGTGCTGTGAGGAAGCAGAGGTGCCAGGCTGGTTTGCCTGCACAAGCCCAGCTGTCCCCGGAGGGCTGTGTGGAGGAAAACGGGGAGGGGGCCCTGAGGCAAAACCAGCTCCTGTTTGCAGTCCCGCAACTGCTGTGGAGATCTGGGACCCTGGGGTGCAGAGGGGCTTTGTAGCCAGAGCCCCCATGGCAAAACTAACGGGTTTTAACTCTCCTGACTGCTCCAATTTGTCAAAATTGACACATTCCTGCAGAACACTCCCTCCCATTTTGACTGAAAGGCATTTTCAAATGGAAAAAAAAAAAAACATTGATCTGGAAAATACCCAACCGGATGTAGTCCTCAAGATGTGCTGCATTGACACGCTATTTATGCACTGGAGGTTGGTGTAGCTGTTGCAAGGAAATGAATCCAAAGGAGCCTTAACAATGAACCTTAGCCAGCATTGGTATATTAAGATAGCAAAAATCTGCACATTAGCAAACCCAGGCGATGCCATGAATATGACTGTAGCAAGTCCACATCAGCTGTTGTAATGATGTTAACTGATTGATAACTCAAAGTCCCATGGAAACCAAGCTGCCTGAGAAGAAACCCTCTCCTTCTCGTCCCACCTAGACTCAACTGCTAAGCAAAATGGCAGAGAAAAAACTGCATGAATTAGACACTTGAAGTCCCAACCTATTTTTTACTGCCTGTTCATGCCTCCTAAAGGAGGGCAACGTAGTGTTGCCTGCATGAATCTGAGGATAAAAATGATTTCTGAGTTTAGGAAACCAAAGACCAGAGTGTTTTGTTTATCTTCATTTCCTATGCATCTCCAGATATGAAATTAATCACAACACTGCTTTTCAATATGTTACACAAGCATGAGTTTCAGGCTTTTTGAGTGAGATACTTCATTTGCTCCATTTTATGGGTAAAGAAAGAGAAACATGGGAGTTAAAATTGCTGGCTTTAAGACATGCAGTTCATTGTCAGATGGATGACTCGGAGAATTGATGGATCGACCTGTACCTGATTCATCTGACTCTGCTACCCTAGAAGTTCACAGCAGAATAATTCAGGTGATATATCTGGTGTTGGTGGTCTTACCAATGCCTACTCAAAACCACTGGCAAAAACCAAGTTCACATAATTTAGCAACAAACTAAAGAGAGTCCTGAGCACTGTCCTTCCAGTGACCCTGGTCTTTTCACAGCATCCCTTCTCCATCGGCTGCAGTCTCATGCTGTCGTGGTATGTTGTCCTCCTCCTGCACTGCTCTCCCATCATCAGTCCCTTGGGGCCCTGAGAAAATCTGGGAGGGACTGCTAAATTTTCAAGAAGATAACTGGATCAAAATGCAGATCTTAAAAATGAAGGATAACCCTCCCCCTGCAAAAATGTGCCTTCCATCTATCCAAGAGACAATGCTGTGATGCTCAGGGCGTTCTGCATTCACACCTCGTGTAGCAGGCTCTGGCTTTTCTTCGAGGATCCGGTTCCTGGAATAATCTGATTATGTGAAAATGCCTATGTTTATTTAAGGAAAATATTAGTAGCTCTCTTGTTTGAGGAGAAAAGTTCCAAAATATGAAACTGAGGGAATCAAAATCAAGGTGGCAAATGAAAAAGCTGTTGGGTGATTTCTTTTAGCTCACCACTCGGCTTGCCCTCGCTTGTGAGGTGCTCTCTCCCTTGCAAGACCTTCCTCTGCCTGTTGGGAAGCTCTCTGAGACACAGGCCACGTGTACTTCTTTCGTGAACTACAATTAACATAATATATTAATCATAAGTAAGCATCGGGCTAGACTGGCACCCCGCTGCTGGACCGGCTGTGCTGGAAGGGGCACGTGCCGGCTGAGCGAGGGGAGATGTCTGCACCAGGGGTGACGCAGGAGGTGTAAGGTGTGCAGCAGGAGCACCGCTTCCAACTCAGCAGGACCCCACTTGGAGAGGGCGGTGGGCACTGCACAGGAGGGTGCTGAAGCACAAGCTGCCTGGGAGGGACAACGAGGTTGTACTCGCTCGAGTACCCCATGGATATGTCTCCTGAATGCCAGTCCTGCCTTAGGCACAGCCAAAGTGCCATCCTCTCGCCTGTGAGAGGAGTCTCTGATACAGGAGCATGTATGCTGGATCCTCTTTTTCCCATTTCAGCCAGACAAAAATAAATTGCTCTTTAATTTTCCCCTGGAGCGTTTGCTTCTGCATGCTCGGCCAGTGGTCACTGTAGAGAAGAGCCAGCAGCAGATGTGGTGGAAGCAGATGTTGCCATTAATGTGGTGTTCATCTTTGTAGCAGGGTGGTGCTTATGGTGCACTGGTGGCATGTTGTGTTTCTCATCGGGCTCCCTGCTGCATTTCTTTGCTGAACGATGCCTGCTGGGCTCCCAACCACATGGTGTGAAGGCAAGTCCGCCTTGTGAGCTGGTGGCCACACTGGGGAGGCTGTGCTGAGGGCAGGGAGGGGCTCAGCCAGGGTGCACAGAGGTTTCATACCACCAGGTCCCGCTCAGGCTATGCTGGCAAAGGGACTTCGCTGTGTCACTCAGCTTCTACAGCTTCAGCATCCCCAGCAAGGCTGGCCTCATCAGCCAGCAAGAAGTACCTCACTGCAGAAAAGATGAAAACCGTTGATCATTTTCTTGCACAGATGCCTTTTTGCAAAAGGTTTCCTTGTCAGAAGCTCAGCCCTCAGCTCTGGTCCCACAGGGACAGGATTAGGTGACCCGCAGGGCATGCTGCCAAGGCACGTTTGCATCCAGGACTTTTCCTGGGGCGGTAGGGAGGGACATAATGGAGACAATATCTGCAGTGTGCCCAGCTAGGGGAATGCAGCACTAATAAACAACACTAATTAGTTGCTGTGGGAGTGCTTGAAGCTATGGATGGACACAGCTGCTCCCATGCACTGGGATGCTACACCTTCACCGCGCTACTCCCTGGCCAAGCAGCTTAAATCCAGCCAGAGCTTCACGGCCCCTGAGCATCTCCTGCTGCTCACAGAGCTCCCCAGAGCCCTCCTGGTGGTAAAAGGGCTGGAGCCAGTTCCCTGAAAGCCAGAACTGGGAAGTGCCATGTCCCCTTTCAGCCTCTATTCACTAGTGGTGTTCATTACCCTAACCTCTGAGCACTTCCCGAACACTGGTGAACGTGTCCTCACCATCTTGCAGGTGAGGAGCCAATGAGAGGAGAGCTAATGATGGGCTCAAGGTCATGCCAGGGGACAGGGCCTGTATGCTCAGCTGAGCTGGGATCCCCGAGCCTTTGCCCGGTGCTTTAGCTAAAGCTGTCCTTACTCTTTCCTGTGTACTTGGAGCGTTATTGATTTAAATCCCTTAACTCCCCCATCTCCTAGAGCAGTCAATTAGTGGTGATATTTAAAAAAAAAAAAAAAATCCCCAGAAACTGGACTCAAGAAGTTTTGCCAGTTTAGAAGCAGACATTGGCAAGGCTGGTCAGCCAGAGGCCAAAAAAACAAGTTGTCCCACTGGTTACATTCATAGCTGATGAACTCTTGTTCATCAGCTATGTGTTGGTGTTGGGCATCCAAGGGGCATCTCCTCCTGTGGGTCGCCAGCCCTTCGGCGAGTGGGCCCCGGCTGACTTCTCTTGCTTTGGCCATACTGTGGGGTGTCTATTTCTGTTTGGATGGGCATTGTCCCTCACTGATGAACTAATATGCTTCCTTAAATATTTTATTTATTGATCTTTAATAGAGAGTAATAGTTTTGAAAAATATTATTCCTCTTACCAATATTAGCTTTTTTAACTACCCGTATATTTCTACATATGATTGGAAAATACCAATATAATGAAAATATTTGTCGTGGTTTAGGCCAAATCGGCTACTGGGGACCTGAAGGACCCCAGATGGGACCGACAGATGCTCTCCTCTACCCCTCTTCAGAGAGAGAGGCAGAGGAGGAAAAAGAGACTTACGAGTTTAGAAGGAACTAAACTACTTTAATGAAATATTAATAATAAAATAAAATTTAAAAAAAAAAGAAATATATACAAAACCGTATCAAGCTCCCGAGATGACAATCACGACACCGGCTGGCACTGGGGCAGTCCCAGGCTGGACTCAGTGACGGACGGGAACTGGATTCCGGATCTGCATTCAGGATCGGGATCGCAGGCAGACGAAAAGAGTCCTCCTCAGACGTCGGCCATTGCAGGAAGAGAGAGCTGACCTTTCGATCCCTCAGCCTTTATACTGAGCATGAGGCAGATGGGATGGAATACCCTTGTTGGTCAGTTTTGGGTCACCTGTCCTGTTCGCTCCTCCTTGCAGGTGGGACCCCACTATGCTTTTCCACTTCCGACCCTCCAACGGGGCAAATAACAAAGTTGGTTGCCCTTGGCTGTTATAGCAATAAGTATAAGCCAGGTCCTCTCTGCATACCATGCCTGGGCATCACCCATAAACATAGGTCTTATCACCCTGAGAGAGTGAATATTGTCTGCACAATATGCTGTTAATTTCAGTTGTTAGAGAGGCCCAGCTAAGAAGTGAAGTTACTGACCAAAATTGGTTTTGTTTTACCTCAAACCAGGACAATATTGTGTTTGAAATCTTATGACCACCACCATAACTTTGCTGAAAGAAGAGCAGGCAAATATTTTTGACTTGGCAGTTAGATTCACAGGACTGCCTTACAAACCTGAATCTCAGATTTGCAGTCTGACAGTACCTTATAGGCAAGGTACTTCTGTCAGAACAGTGAGGGGATTTACCACCACCAAACATAGTTTTTACTTGCTCATACTGGAGGGCTGACAGCAAAGCAAGAAAGATTTTCTTTTCCTTTTCTTTCTCCTTCTAATTTAAACAGGAGGAAGCCGTCTTAAAATGACTTCACTTCAATGTGAGGCTGGAAATTGTTTAAATGACTGCAGTGAGGAAAAAGAACAAAATAACAGAGAAAGGACACCAGGGGAAAATGGTGCGGAAAATAAGCAACATTTTCTTTTTGCTGTTGGTGTAATGGCCAAATTACACATGCATGCTGTTGATAGGGCTTTTGGAGGTGGAAAAGCTCCATCCAACCAGGCTGGCAATCTCACCCCCTGGTTTTGGAAGGCAGACTGGTGCCACAAAAGAGGGACATACCCACGGGATCAGGGTCACCTACTCCTCCACAACATGTGGAAGGGACTGCAGCAACTCCAGAAATGCAGGAGGCACTGGAGAGGGTTTGTCTTGTCTGCTTTATAGAAGTCATCTCCACCACAAGGGCACTGTATGTCTGCCTGTCAGCAGGTACTCCTATGAAAACAATGTACTTTAATTTGTCATTACTCATTAGCTGAAGGATGGCAGCAGACTGCAGATGCGCTTAGTGTTCCTCCATCCAGAGATGCCACTGTTCTGCTGGGGTCTAAGTCCTTCTGGCAGGATTAGGAGTGAGCAGCGGTGGCAGCTGAGGGTGGTATCCTGGTTGCTTGTAGCCCAGGCACGAGGAGGTTGGTATGGCTGGTTGCTACCATGGTCAACCTCTGCCAAAGAGAGGCAGGAGGTGTTTGATGTCGGCAGCAGAAAGCCAGTCCTACAGGATGAAGAGCCACCTCCTCCTGGTGTATGTCCTCCCTTGGGTGGACGTCAACCTATGCTGCAGCCTGCTTGGGTTGAAGGCAGCCCAGCAGCCAGGCATTTGGTCAACTGAAGTGTGCCGCCAACCCCACAGCAGGTGAGCACCCATCTGCCTCTGCTCCTTTTCTTACAAACACTACATTCAAATGAGGGCAACGCTTGTGTGCTTGTGGTACGCAAACCTGGGGTCTAACACTGAGGTTTGGGGGCTGACCTCAGATTGCTCATGTTGACCTCTGGAGGAGAGGAGTCCCCTGGAACGTGCTGGGACCCTTCAAGCTCTGAGAGGGACCCAGCACGCAAGGAGTCCTTGTGTACTTCAGAAGCTGATTGGAAGTTCATTTGTGAAGCATTCAGAAGAATGCTTCACAAATGTGAAGTAAAACAACTTTATTCATCACGTACTTTCAGTATCTCTTTCTGAACCTGTCCATTAGGAGCTGGTCTTGCTGAAAGGTTGGTTCTTGTTACACTGGTAGAGTTACTGGATGCTTCAACAGAGCTGAAAGAAGACTTATTTTGATAACTATCTTCAGTCTGAAATAGCTTCTTTTTTCTTTTGAATAAACTTTCTCTGGAGCACAAGAGTAAGACAGGGCTTGTGTTAGGATGGAGCTCAGGGTGTCCCTGGCTGAGCTGGGCAGGTTGGCCACAGTGTGCTATCCCTGGCAGCTCTGCAGGGGCTTCACTGCCTGCCCGGACACAGGGACTGCAGACACCAGTGCAACAGCTCACTCGCAGCATGGGAGTTATGATTTCAACCAGGAATTAGGAGTTTTACCGGGATAAGGACTGAAGGGACAAGGCCCTGTTTTGACAAGGGTGGTATTTAATGGCTGTCAAGTGTACTGACATGGAGGAGAAAAAGCTACTTATGTAAAGCCATTACAAAAATTGAAAACAATTTAGCACTAATGCCTAGATTTCACTTCACTCTCTGCAGGGAAGTTGGAAAAAAATACTCTGTGCTCTCAGTTTTCTGTTTAAATGGGCAGGTTTTCTTAAGAGAGGCTTTTGACCTGTTAATAGCTAATACAGAAATGTTCCACTTTCTCCCAGATTTTTAAAGCTGTTCTTCATCTCTCTTTTCTAGTTAGATATGCAAGGGGAATTGAGGAATATCCAGCTACAAAATGATTGCTTAAACCTGTTATATTTCAGGACACTACACCCTTGCCTGAAAGACATTTTGCAAAAATTTAGGTTCTGGCAAACAGATAGCAGGAAGTCACTCATTGATAAAAAGGATGCAAGTATTATTTCACTAGAGAGTGAATTTTAAATCTTTTTTTTTTTCTATATAAATTAAGAATTCAGCTAATCAAATCTGAGAAATACAGGAAATCTCAGTTGCAAAAAAAAACCCAAATATATCTTTACAGTTGATCATCCTTGAATCCCTCCAGGGTAACAGGCTTCCTAGAGGTCTTGCCATCATTACACATATTCAGCAAAACCCATAATACCCACATCAGGGAGGGGGATATTGAGTGCTACAGAAATGGTGTGCAAGGTGTGAGAAAACTGTTGGCCAAGTGTCTCGTCTTACGCTGCAGAAATGGATGGAGCAGAACGATTCTCATAAAGCCACCCTCTACTTGTGGCTCAGGATGAGTATAAACGCTAACTGGAAAGGTGTTGCAAGACATGCACCTGAGGATACACAACAAATTCAAACAAAAGAGCCCAAGAAAAAGTGAAGAGGTTGCAGGAAAAAAAAGTGGATCTTGAAATAAAATCTGGGGCAGGGCATGTTGCTGTTTGGGTCACAACAACCCCATGCAGCGCTACAGGCCTGGGGAAGAGTGGCTGGAAAGCTGCCTGGCGGAAAAGGACCTGGGGGTATTGGTTGATAGCCAGCTGAATATGAGCCAGAAGTGTGCCCAGGTGGCCAAGGCAGTCAACAGCATCCTGGCTTATATCAGAAATAGTGTGGCCAGTGGAATTAGGGCAGTGATCATCCCCCTGTACTCAGCACTAGTGAGACTGACCCTGGAACACTGTGTTCAGTTTTGGGCCCCTCACTACAAGAAGGACATTGAGGTGCTGGAGCGTGTCCAGAGAAGAGCAACAAAGCTGGTGAGGGGTCTCAAACACAAGTCTTATGAGAAGTGGTTGAGGGAACTGGGGTTGTTTAGCCTGGAGAAAAGAAGGCTGAGGGGAGACCTTATTGCTCTCTACAACTACCTGAAAGGAGGTTGTAGCCAAGTGGGAGTCAGTTTCTTTTCCCAGGTAACAAGCAAAAAGACAAGAGGAGACGGCCTGAAGTTATACCAGGAGAGGTTTAGATTGGATATTAGGAAAAATTTCTTCACCGAAAGGGTGGTTAAGCATTGGAACATGCCCAAGGCGGCCCAGGGAAGTGGTGGAATCACCATCCTTGGAACTATTTAAAAGACATGTAGATGTGGTGCTTAGGGACATGGTTTAGTGGTGGTTTTGGCAGTGTTAGATTGATGGTTGGACTTGATGATCTTAAAGGTCCCTTCCAACCTAGACAATTTTATGATTCTATGATTCAATGGTACCACAGCACAAGGAGCCATGAAAGAAAAAATGTATATGGTGGTCTGTGTTTGGGTAGTGGTACAGGGCACACACAGGGAAAGAAGAAGAGAGAGACAGAAGTGAAGCTCATTTCAAAATAGGAAACATGCCCCTCGAAAGGCCTTTGAACCATCCAGAGGGCCGGGTTTGCTCTGTGTACTGCCATGAGAGAAAGTCCATCAGCTCCCTTGGAGAAAATCCTTATCTTGCTGATTTTCAGCAAGAACTGAACTGAAGTGTGTGAACCCTGGCCCAGAAGTGGATACCTCCAGGCATTGAAGCAGTCATGGACACTCGGGAAACCCCGCCAGGGGACCTGGAAGATCCAGCTTGGACCAAGGCTTGGAAAACTGAAGTTTTATTCCCAGATCTTCCAGATCTTCCAGTAAATTGATGTGTGACATTGGGGAAGGCAATCCAGCCATCTCTGCTTTACTTTCACCATATGGAAAATGGGAATAATCACCTTTTCCGTATCATGCTTTCAGTTCTATCAATGAAAAGAATAGATAAGAGTTCATCATTAATTATTATTATCAGTATTAAATAGGCAATAATTAGATAACAGACCAGATCTTTAAAAACCTTAAATCAAAGATACTGACTTTCTTTCCATAAGCTGCCTGGCATCAGCGCTGCACGTATGTGATGCTGCAGAAATCCTGTTCTCCTTGTCAGCACAGCCACAGGGCTCATGGACCCTCTGCCTGTGAGCTGGGAGCCACCACCCTGAGCTGGTCATGTTGGGCATGGGGTTTCTTGGGGAATGTGCCATTGTTGGTGACTCTGGGCAGAGGAAGATAAAGGCTGGTATGCAGATAACAGCCACAAGCCCTGCTGAAGGGCCTCTACCCACCCTACTGATTGCAGGGACAGAGTAATGATGCAATGATGTGCTCTCGCACTCTCCCTGCTGAAGAGATTTCTAGATAATCCATTTAGCAGGCCATGAAAATCCTTTTCACAAATCAGCGTGCATTGTCACCTGCAAGCTACCTTAGATACAGCCTTCTTATTTTATGAAGGACTTAGGAGGACAGTCACAAACTGAAGTAATGTATCTGACCCGACTGTGTTCTTGTTTGTATTCAGCTTAAGGTTGCTGCATTTCATTAGCTTGGGTTATCTGAAAAGAAAATGCCATTGACAATTGGGATGGATTTGAATGGCCCTTCAATATATGCAGTTCAATGGAAAAATGAAAAAGCGTTTCCTTCACCTCTGTGGACTGCCTTAAAGACAGGCAGGGACACTTCTTGCAAAGGAACATTACCTATACTGATATTTGAAGTTTGCTCTTAATTCACCCAACTCAACCTTTTCTGTCTGTGACACTCTTTACAATTCTCACCAAAACCATCTGCCTTGTCTCAGTGTCTTGGTGCCTGCAGTGAGCACGTTCATACTCTGCTCCACGTATCAGAGCAAAGACGGATTTTTTTAAGGGGTTGTCTTGTAGTAGCAGCTTCATTTTCAATACTCTCCTCAGTTATTCGAGGAGGTATGATATCGTTATACAAACATATGTCAAGACTTAAGGTTTATCTTTAAGAAAGATGTGCATAATAGACTTGTACATTACAATGCAATTTACTCAGCAGATATTACCCTTCTTGAGGACTGCTTTATATTTCAGGATCAATGCTAATTACACACACAAGGAAATGATTGGAAGACTAAAGGCTCAAATCTACTAGATCTGTATTATGAAAACATGACTAGTGGAATGCATTTCCGCAAACTTGTGTTCAACAGCTGTTGCACTGGTGGAGCTTTCCTTAGCAAGGGAAGGAGCATCTCCGGTTGGGAACCCTTCATTCCGTTCAAAAGTTTTATCCAGTAGGGTGTTTTATTTCCTTTTAGCTTTACCTCAATAGACATGTTTTTAAAATAAATGAACCCACCTCCCCATGTATCAGTGATATATCAGAGAATATACAGAAAAAAAATAGCACTAAATAATTGCAGCCAATGAAGGGTTTGTTTTCCTCTTAAGGGAATTCTCTGCTGTTGGTGAACAGTGTGAAAGCAAAAGCTAAGACACAGCTGAGGGAAAGTCAGTATGGGATGAAATGGTAGTAAAACTAATGGGGAAGAAGTTCAACAGAAGCATAGGGATGTCTGTCAAAACCAGGCCAGGAAGGAAAAAATCCTGTGACAGTAATATTCTCATATTAATATTCATATAATCCAGTACTACTTTTGAAGCAATACAAATTTGCAAACAGATTAAAATTTCTCCCTCCCCACTTGGGCATGGGTGGGAAGACAGCAGGGCTGCGCATGCCATGTCCCTCTGGCAGTGCCCTGGGTCTAAAAGCACGGTGGCCCCCACCTGGCCAAGGGCCCTGGTACGGTGGGTGCCTGTCTTCTGCTGGGCTGCAGAGCATGACCTGGGTGTGGGTCAGGCTCAGCCGAACCCCCTTTCCCCGGGGGTGGATGCTAAACCCCAGCAATTAATAGGGCAGAAGCTGGCAATGCCATCCCATCGTCACCCCATCGTGCAGGTGAAGGGGACACTTCGGTTCCTGACTGTTCATCCCCCATCTCCTACCAGGGTTTGCTTTACCCCCAGCTCAGGTAGCTAAAATGAGCCCAGCTGACAGCCTGTGGCTGTACATCACATTTTGTCTATTTAAATGGGAAAAACTAATACACATCAGAGATGGGGTTTCTGAATATCAAAGGTAATGGCTGTGGTGGAGGTGAGGTCTGGAGGGGACAGAGCTGGAAGGGAGAGGGATGGAAGGGACAGGGATGGAAGGGACAGGGATGGAGGAGACAGGATGTGGGGCAATGGGGCTGGGAAAACAGGGCTGCAGGGCACAGGACTGGCAGGGACAGGGCTGACTTTCCAGTCTGAGAAGGCAGCTACCTCTCAGCTGGATCTGCAGGTGCTCTGAAGCACCTGAAGCTGCCCAGAGCGCTGGGGTGTCAGGAATGTCTTCAGGTGATCTTTCCAAATATGCAAACCATCCACTTATGGAGCATTTATTGTCTTTTTTGTGCTCCCTCCTGTTCTGCACTTTGCTCAGCTGCTTTGCAGTGGTGGCAATTGCAGTCCCTGGAATTTAGGGACTGTAGGTTTGCATGCGGGCTGGGCTAAGATGTAGGCAGGTCCTCCTGCTTGGGAGAGAAAACAAAAACTTCTCTCCCTCCCTTTGGCTGCCAGGGGAACGCCAGGCACTCTGGGGACCGAGCAGAGACCCCGGCACAGCCCCACAGCAAGCAAGGATTGCTCTCAATTTGCAGAAGCAGCAAAATGTCACAAGGGGTGATGAGGGGAAGGAAAATGAGACCCTCTTGCTTTGGCCTCAGTCGGTCTGTTTGGTTGCTTCTCATCCACAGAGTCCTGGAGAAAGGCCTGGGAGGGAACAGGCATTTTTGGATGAGCTGAAAGTACACACAAATGGTGCAGACGTAGGGTGTCCAGGAAAAAGCCTCTCCAAAAGGAAGACCTGGAATAGAGCAGAGCGGAAATGGCAGCCTGGGGGATGCAGGGAGGGAGGGATGTACCACCACTGCTCCGCAGCTCAAGTGCCTGTCCCCAGGGGCAGGAGCAGCACGACCAGAGCCAGCACTGGTGTCGCTGCGACTGCAGAGCTGCCTGCCTCTGCTGTCGGCACAGAGGAAGCCAGATGTGCACCCGCTCTGCTGACAGGAAGACGGTGTTTTCCTGTAGAAACCATCTTTCACACCAGTTAATCTCTGCTCAGGGCTCACCGAGCCAAATCGAGAAGCTTTTCCTTTAGTGACTATTCTCTCTGCGAGCTGAGGAAACTCTGTTCTGGCCTAGAGTCAACAATGTCTCCCTTTCTATTTCATGTCTTCAGTGCATCACAATGTTTTGGACAAGGTGGTTAGGGTAGAGTAGCAGAGCTGTCTTGCAAGGGAAGAGGAGACACGCCATGCCCTGGCAGCTTCATTGCAAACATGGAGCTGCTAAAGGGACCCTGGAGCTCTCCATGGACACAGGCAAGGCAGTAAAATTAAACCCCGAAAGAATGACGATGATGCTGCACCTTTGTCATGGGTATGGAGCTTACTCCCTAGCTCAGGCTGCTGCGCTCATGGGATGTGGTGGATCTTGTGAATCATAGTAGCAACCGCTGCAGGAAGGGTTTGGGAAATTGTAAAGGCTCGAGGAAGGATGATGGGTGTAACTGGAAGGAGTGATAACTCCCCTGTGTAAAACAGTGTTTGAGGCTCTCAGTGTGGTTTTGGAGTTTGTCAGAGATGAGTTCAGAGGGCTGGGATCACCACTTGCTTGGGTGGGTCTTATCTGACTAAGCACAGATATATTTAAGCTTATTCTTTAGGCTCCCTTTGAAGTCACTGCAAAGAAATAAGCACTTTAGTGGTGTGATTCTCCTCCTGCTAAAGGAGAGATCTAAAACAGGTGACAAAGATTGTATCCTCAAAGTACCTGTTTCCCTCAACTGAGTATGAAGAGCCTGTGGTGACTTGATCTGCTGGAGACATCCCCTCTGCAGCTATCCAAAGGAAGAACTAAGGTGAACCCCACCATAACCGATGCTAAAGAGAATAAAAATGTGATCGGGGTGCTTATCAATCTGGAAAACAAAGTGCAGCAAAATCTGGAGCTGGATGTCAGAGCGCGGGGGTTTTGGATCAAGAGGGAGGCGTTTTAGGAATGACATTACCCAAATACAGGAATGTTTTAGCATAGGCTGAGGTGGATTTTCAAAACCCAGAAATTTTCCTAGAATGCATTTTTAAACAGAAATCCTCTGGTTCAAAGGCAAACTAATTCAGGGAAGCTCTGACCTGAGCTGCCTGGGAAGTCAGAGTAAATGTTTATAACAGTCTCTTCTGATTCTGTATTCGGCAAATCTAAATGGCAAACCGAGGACAGGTTTCACCAGCTTTAGTACATTTTTCTTTAAGGTTTGCAAGTTGCTACACTACAGTGATGAGAACTAGATCTGATAGGCATTAGTAATGCTGAGCTCACCACGTCTCCATTTGCGGTATCTGCCACTCCTTCACCGGGGCTGCTAGAAAGAAAAATATTTCTTTGCTTGGACTGTCCAAGGCTGCGTCAGGAAAGCAATTATTTTGAAAGGGAAATGACTGAAACCATTCAGGGTTTCACTCCACAGAACAAAATGGGACACAATTGAAACTGGGACGTTGTGGAAAGGCTGGGGAATGCTTATTTTCTTGGCTGAGTCACCACCATCTTTTTCCCATGTAGGTTGTTACTGCTCATTCAGACACAAGAATGGCACAGTGCTGGACTGGGAAAAAGGCTGAAATCAGCTTCACAGACGGTCAGACAAGCATTTTTTTCCAGGCCAAACACTATAGGTACATTGTTTGGGAAAGATGGAAGTTAAACAGGTGTTTGAGCCAGGGCAGCAGCGACATGGAGACATTCAAACCCCACCTGGATGCCGTCCTGTGCAACCTGCTCTGGCGGGGGGGGTTGGACTAGATGATCTCCAGAGGTCCCTTCCAACCCTGACCATTCTGTGATTCTGTGTGATTCTGTGAAGTGCAGCTCTGGCCATGTTTGGCCGGTCTCTGCCAAGGCAGGGCTCTGCGTTGTACCTCATGCCTCTGCCACATCACGTTACTTAAGCCGTCCCACAGAGGTTTAAAGAAACAAGCTGCTCGGTCTAATGTGAGCTGTTTTCCTCTCACAGTTTTCTTGCTTAAAAGAAGAAAAAGAGAAGGGTTTGTGGCAGCAGGGGCATCCCTCTGTTTTAAGCTTTAATTTTAACAAACTGCGCATGAAAGATTTTTGTTGTGATTTTCCCTTTCTTCTGCCTTTTGAAATATTTTTTTGGTCTGCTTGAGAAACACATTTCACAAATACCCTTTTTTTAAATTGCATGCACTTGGGTGTATAAATGTATGCGCCTATGGCTTAAAGTTTTCTGTTTGAATACACTACCTGGGGCAGGAGCGGTGGTTTTGATCCAGTGTCTAGCAGGAGGGACTCTCGGAGTGTCTTCCCCTTGGGAAGCTTCACTGTGTACTGAGAGATACTACAGTAGCGTAACAGGATGGGTTGTTCACTCAATGGCCAACTGGGAAAGTACCAGGCCACCACACCTGAACGCTACACAACCCTTCTTCATGTGCATGGTCACTTTTTTTCTGCCTCTCTTCTTTTGGCTGCCAGTGTTTCTCCAGCCTCTTATCATCTCTTCTCAGGTGTCTCTGGGTCTCCCCCAGTGACACCCTCAATATGGAACAGCTTCCCCAGACCTGTGCTCTGTCCCTGATGCCTAATCACTGTGCCTAATCCTCCACATGCAAATTCTTCAGTCACTGCTGCTTGCATTGTTATTTTGAGTCACTGAGGCTGGATATTAAAAAGATCTGTTTAATCTTTAAGTCTCATCCCTTTTTCATATGTAAAGATCAAATCCCTTTTGAGACGACACACTAAATATTTAATGTTATACTACACTTGATCTTCACCAAAAGCCTCTGAGAAGGTATTTGTGAAATCCTAGGCTTAATTAATAGTTTCCTTTTTTTTTTTTCCCTTGACAAACAGCAAGTCAGTGTTTAAGAGGAAACAAATAAAGGGAAGCACCATGGTGTATCAAGAATGGAAAATATCCTGTGGGGTATCTATCTCCAGCGCACCTGAGGCGTCACTGTTTGCCACCGCCTTGTGGGCTCTGCGACGTAGTGCCTGCTACAACGCTGGCACCCAGTGGGTGTGAGTCCCCAGCGGAGCCCCTGCCTGTGGGTGGCCATGGGACATCAAAATGGACAGCAAGGAAACTGAAAAAAATCAACTAACAAGAAGCAACAGGGTTCAGCCCTAGTCTGGAAAGAAGAGTGCAGATGTAGACGTTCTGGGAACAGCTGTGTCCCAGAGATGGGATACAACCTCCACTGACTGCTAGCTGCTGGGAGAGGGATTTTCACGGTAACCTCAGCCCTGTTTCTTATCTTGCTGACGCTGGGGCGTTCACTCCCTTCCAGAGATAACAGGATCCCTGCGCGGCTCCTCCTTCTCCCCGTGTAAGCCTGGAAGGACTGCGATGGCTTGTGTGGGACAGCGGGAAGAAGGGCTGGAGGAGACACTCCTCACTCCCTCCGCAGTTGTACAGCCTCACCCAAACTGGTGTGAAGGAGCCTGGAAAGCGTCACCACGATCGATAGTGAGGGTGGGGTGACAGAAGGACACCCAAGAGCCCCTGTGCTATCACACGCATCAGGAAGAACTCCACTGCCAACTTGTGAGAGGCAGCTCCACCACCCAAAAATGCAAGGAGAGATGAAACAGTAGTTCAGGGCTATGCACATGGAGAACCGGCCTGACTAAAGATATCCTGAATTTGAGCAGCTTACATAAGAAATAAGATGTCAACACAGGAGGAATTTTCTATGTGAATACTGTAGGTCTGATCCCAGTTTTCTTGGCTTTCTTTCTTAGGGAAAAGGGATGAGTTTGCAGCAGGAGTGTGCTTCTCCATGGACTGCAGCCGTGACCTGCACAGAAGGATAACCTTCTGGAAGACTTTGCTCTATGTTCTGTGCTGAGTGAACAAGAGCATAAAAATATTTTCTAACCACTAATGAGAAACCCAGGAATCCCTGTAGTCAACGAACCACGGAGGTGATAGATGAGAAAGATCAGTAAAATTAGGTCAGTTGGAGCATCCCTGTGCCAGTGCCAGAAAATCTTAAAGCTTAAAGGGCTGGCTGTAAAGCAGAGCAGGCATACACAGTCTAATTCACCCCCAAGCATCCCAGTACTAACACGTGCAGTCCTGCTGAGGTCTTGCAGTGTCTTTTGTGGCAATCAGGACCTCAGGAGACCCCATTTTGCCACAAACATTTGTTTGACCTTGGCATGTCATTTACCCTTATGATTTTTCCACTCTTCTCTGTAGAAGGGAACTCATGTGAGAGCCACTTTCAGCATTGTGACATACTCCAGTCTTACAGTTAATATAACTGCCTGAGTAGTTAAGATATCTACTCAACTGACCTAGGTAGTAGATGCAGATCAACATAAAGCTAGAGCTTTGTGTGAGGTGGGCCTGGGATATGACTTCTCAAATTCTTATACCTTTTGGTCTTTAACTCATGGTAACCCTTGGCTGCATTGGAAAAGCTCATTGTTGGAAAAAAAATTGTCATGGACCTTGTTCTCCGTAACCCTGGGGAAGACAAAGATACGAGGTTGTGGGCATAGGGGATACAAAAGGAATGAATCATTCACTGTCTCTCCTGCTGTTTCAAGTGTCAGAGGAAGCAGGACTGGGAGTAAAGCAAACAAATTCCAGCTCACCAACTACTTCACCTCAAGCCCCGGTGTTTTCAGGATTTCCAAGCCTATTAAATTCAAAAGAAAGTAGACTCCTTAATGCTCTTGCTGTTATGACAGCCCAGTAGCCCTACTGAAAGGCAGCAGAGAGGAGTTCAGCAAAGATCAGTTTGGACCTGTGTGGCACCAAAATTCAGGAGGGTGTTCCTGGGGCCCCACAGCAGCCTATTCCAACAATGACCATCCCAACAAGCTTTAGAGAAACAAATTCAAAAGCGGGCATAGTCCCCAGGTGTAGCTAAACCCCAAACAGCTGTGAGGATCTCCTCTCTCCCTCCCTATCTCCTGATTTTCATAAGCTTCAGGTGATTTCTGGATTTTTGCTTTTGGGGTTTTTTTAGGAAATAAGATCCCAGATGGTCTGAGAAATGACAAGGAAAGGAAAGGTCTGGGTGTATTATCCTTGTGTTGCTGCATTGTTGCACCAGGCTCAGAGCCAACAACTTCCTTGCAGCTGGCTGGTGGAGGGAGAACTGATGTCTCTGAAGACAAATGAAGTAATTTGGATGTGCCACCTGCCCTTTCATATGTACAGGGTGGCTGCATGTTCCTTATGTGGTAAGGACACTGTGTTTAGGAGAGGAAATTTGTCTCTTGCATGCGCACTGAAAAGAACCCATTAAGATAAGACCGTGCACCCTCCCGCAGACCTAAAGCAGCTGTTATTCATGGCTCCTTCCTGTGAGATGCTAAAGGAGATGCCAACCATGGCAACCATGGCAACCAGCCCAACCCATGGCTCATGGCATCCCTCCAGGCAGCACTAGGTTGGACCTTCCTCCTGCATTGCTACCAGATCCGTGCATCTGGATTGAAGCCATGAAGAGAAGTCATAGGATTTTGTTCACAGGCCCCTTTTTTTGAGCTTTCCTTCTAAACTCCTTTCCTCTTCTTCCCACTTTCTGCCACATCTCCATGTGCTAGAAAAGCCTCAGATTGGCGGTGCCCAGGATGATGTTACCCAGGCACAGAGATGGCAGATGCTTCTGCTGGTGTCAGTCCAGCCTTACTCCTCTCCTAGCATTCTCAGGGGACTCTTTCACCATCTGCTCCCTCCAAAGTTCAGGTTTCCACACATACCGCTGGTGCTAATAAGAAACATCAGGGTTGCTCCAGCAGAAATCATAATTATCCCCTGCAGCTGGGTGATGATTTTAGTACCTTCCCAGTGGGAAACGTGTCACTGGTTACTGAAGAGGAAACCTAACAAGCAGCAGAAATAACATCAGACAAGCCAATGTCCTCAGCTGGTAATGGGGAAGAAATGCTAGATTTTCTCCTGTATAATGGAGGAGCTGTATAAAGCCCATGTACTGTCTCTAGTCTTTCAGGGACAGCTTCTGAAAAGCATCCACTTGGGTGGCCATAAGAAAAGCATGCTCATGGTCCATGCTTTCCCCTGTCTGTCTGCTGTGGGGCTGCCCGCTCAGCACCCACCCATCGGGCACGTACAGCCACACTCCAAAGGACGCTGTGTTGCTGCATCTCGCCCACACTCAGTGCAAGGCCGCAACGCTGGGGTGGAGCGTGCCCTTGGGCACCTCCAGTGGGGACCAGTGGCCAGAGGTAACGTTCCTATAAGCACATTGCTAGACTTCTTTGAACAGGGGCAAGGCTGGTCTGCAAGGAGCATCCCTGAGGATTAGTCTCTGCAGCACAGCACAAGGGTGAAAAACTTTACATCTCCATCAAATAAAAGGACAGAATTGCTAGATTCAAGCCTGCTGGTGTTTTCCACTCTTATGGGGGCAGAAATGTTAGTTGCACACCAGTCTGGTGCTTAGGGGGGAAAAAACGCATTTGTATTTTGGATAACAACATCAAAAAGCCCAAAGCAAAACAAACAGACAAAAAGAAACATGATAGACTGTAAAGAAACATGCTGGGCTGTTTCTTTCAGATTTTTAACACTTGCCCATCACATATGTTTAGATACCTGCCCTGCATAGATTTTGGACACTTTCAGTGCTCACACACTAGCAGCTCATTTGCAGGGCAGCCAAGCCAGCGTGCCTGGCCAGGTGCGCACCGTGGTTTCCCAGGGCCATGTGGTGCCCAGATGCACCGCGCAGCCTCTCGCTGCCCTGCACACACATGCAGCGTGCCGGAGCAGCTCCTGCTAGCCCTGCTCTCCATCACAGAGCGGTGACAGCCGGCACCCAGCATCCCTGTCACCAAACGGGCTCTGCTCACAGAGACTTGTGGCTTTGGGCTGCGTAGCTGGTTGTGCCTCACATCTACCAAAGCAGACTGTCTTGGCTGGTGTTAGAAAACCACTGTTGCCTGTGCCAGGGCTAGCAGATGCTGGCTGCAACATGCAGGTGTCCTCCGGGCAGGAGAGGACATGAGGAAGGTCACTGCAGGGGCACAAGCATCCCCCAGCAGGCTCGGGGCTGCACGAAAAGAGCAGGAGCAAGGCTGCAGCTCTGGGTCCCTCTGTGGTTGAAATTTGGCTCTACTGCCAGCCGAGAGCCCCAGGCACAGGGTGACCACATGGAGCTGCAGGCACAAAACACAGGGGCAGGTCAGCCCAGCTGGTTTCTCCCATCCACGTTGCTTTGCCAGACAGCTTGGTGGCATCCTCCGCCCCTGTCAATGGTGTAGGCACCTGCAAAGTATGGGGCTGCCATCACCAAGCATGGCCTTTGTGGTGTTAAAGGTGGGATTACTTCAGGATGCTTCGGTTAACAAAAGAAAACTAGCAGGAGGAGGCTTTTCCCAGCTGGGAAGGAGTGTGGGAGGAAGCGTGGTGGGTGACTCACACAATGACAGCCCAACAATCGCAGGAACTTGCTGGAGGAAATGACTAAAATAGCCACGCGGGGCAGGCGGCTTCACATAAATAGCCATGACATAAAAGCTGAACTACACAAGGTGAGGGAGAGCAAGCAGGGAGGGGAAGAGGCGAGGTCTCAGAAGAGGATAGTGGAGGGAACAGCTGCCATTCTCCATGGTGAAGGCCCCTCCCTGGTGATGGCTAGAAGGCTGGCAGCAACACTGATGGATGCAGGAGGACCATGGTCTTCCCCAGGCTCCCTAGGAAAAGCATCGCAGGTCATCTTTGGTTCCTAGTGAGCTGGGAGTAGGCAACTGGTCATTAGCAGTGCCAAAAAACAGCCAAGCAAAGGTTTTCTTCTCCTTCTTTTCCTTGGGGAAAAACATGGCCGGGAGGTGGTTATATCAGCGTGACTACACCAGGAAGAAGGTATTTTCCATGTTGCTGCCTGAGAAGAAAGGCACAGCCCCTGTCCCTTCTCTGGCAGGCGAGGCAGAGCTGCTGCCCCCTGTGCCGCACGTGCGGAGAGCCCGGCTCCGTCTGCTGCCTCACGCCTCCACCTTGGCCTCTGGAGCACCAGCGCCTTCCTGCAAAGTACACAAGCCTTGGCAGAGTTTATATTAAAATGGTGGTTCTAATAAACAACCTCCCTGCAAAACAAGCAAACAGAGGAACGTCACCGCGCCAGCCTTTGTTTTCGAATGAGGTTCTCCCTGTTGGCTATCGCTGAGATGATTTTGTTTCTCCATCACAGATATTCCCTATATAAAATATATAGTTTATTAGCTTTGATCTCCCCATATGCAGTACTTGAAGCTGGTTCCAAGTTTTATGCAGTTAAATACTACCACATGCTCCCAGAGCTCGGTACAGCCTTTTCTATAAACTAGCGTAAATCAGAGTAAGAATTTGAACTGCTTCTTGCCAAAATAGAGGGTGTGCCTCTTGCCCAGGCTAAACTCTTTTCTTCATCTCTGTTCTGCTCACAGTTAACCTGCAGTAGAGCAGCCTGGGTTTATATGATACTCACCACGTCCCATACAGGAACACTGCAGCCTTCCAGTGGCTCTGGGAAATGCAGAAGAAATAATAACAGCCAAAATCACCAACAGCCATGAATGTCTTTCTGATCCTGGTTAATCCTTCAGCATCCTGGTAACATTTGTTTGTCAAAACACATGAAACTTTGGGAAAAAAATACAAAGAGGGGGGAAAAATCCTCTGTAGGATATACAAGACAGCCAGCCTGTGGAAACTCGTCTGGTACTTCCCAGGCTCATCATCCACAAGGCCATTTCAAGCACAGGAATATCATTTGTCACTGTGAACGCCCAGTTCGGGCCCAGAGCATCAAACATCCACATCTTTGTGGGGAACGCTGAAGGAGAGGGGTAGCCTGGGCAGCAGCGGTTCATTCCT
>NW_009646945.1:5154990-5177794 GCF_000708025.1 Charadrius vociferus
TCTGCTGGAAATCAGATTGAAGCAGAGCAGCAGAGCCCACATTGGCCCTCAGTTACTTGCAGAAATGTTCCTGGATAGGAACTAGGATAGGAGCTAGGGCTAAAGCAAACAGGAGGGCAAGGAGGGAGCAGTTAAAAATCCCACTGGAGGGAAAATTCCTGGGCAGACTGGGGGTTACGGGAAGACATGTAAACATGTGGGCAGCCAGAGGCCCAGCCTGGGGCTTTATTTCTGATGAGGGCTTGTTCCAAAATGGATGATGTTTTCCATGGTGTTCAGCTGCTGCAGATGGTGAGAGCATCAGGTGACGGTGTGTGGTGCGAAGCCATGTGCCCTGCCTCCATCCGGATACTCCCATGGAGCCTGGCTAGTGTCAGGACCAGGGCGCATGAAGCATGGCTGACGTTGAAAATCACAGAATCATAGAATGGTTTAGGTTGGACAGGACCTTAAAGATCATCTAGTTCCAACCTCCCTGCCATAGGCAAGGACACCTTCCACTAGACCAGGTTGCTCAAAGCCCTGTCCAACCTGGCCTTGAACATTTCCAGGGACGGGGCCTCCACAGCTTCTCTGGGCAACCTGTTCCAGTGCCTCACCACCCTCAGAGTGAAAAATGTCTTCCTAATATCTAATCTAAATCTACCCTCTTCCAGTTTGAAGCCATTCCCCCTCATCCTATCACTACATGGCCTTGTAAAAGGTCCCTCTCCAGCTTTCTTGTGGGTGCCCTTCAGATACTGGAAGGCTGCTATAAGGTGTCCCTGGACCTTATAGCACAGGTCTTGGGAAACCCTCTTTTTCTTTGCTCTGGGTGAAGCCCACCTGCTTTGGAAAGTATAGCATAGGAGCGCACAATTTCCCAGGGCATGCATGAAACACAAACCCATTGGAAGTGAGGCATCAGTAGCTCCTGTGTTCACCAAAGGGCTTGGTTTTGCATGAGCTTATTTTCCCCCTGCAGCCACCAAGGGCTGTCCAGGGGTGAGAGCCCTGTGCTGCAGTCCCTCCATGTTGCTCTCAGCAGCGAAGGCAGGATGAGGCCTTCTGGGCTGATCATGCAGTTGCATTGCCCTGCTGCACTCAGAAGGTGGCCCAGCAGGATTTCCTGACATTTCTCCAGACCAGTCCCAGTTTGGGGCTGGATACCACCGTTTTGATACACTGAGAAGTGGGTTTCTTGTAGACCTCTCCTGCACAAAGGCCCGGAGCTCTGGAGGAGCTTGTCCTCACCCTGGACTGATGACAAGAAAAACAAGCACCTGAAGAGAGGAGGAGGACATAGATTGATTTGGTTTCAGTCTGTGCTGCTCACACACACTGAAGGCTCTTTGGAGCAGCCTGAAAAATCCACTTGATTAAAAAATACAGAAACAATTAAGCACTTACTGCTGTTTACTTTTGCAATAGGAACAATTGATCCTTCTTCCTTCTGACTTCCACCTCTGACCCTAATTCCTCACTCTGCGGACAGCCAAGCACAGTTCAGACAGGGGAAACAGCAGGAGAGATTAAGATTCTGGACTTCAGTTAGAAATATAAATCAGCTTTGAAATGCTCACATTTTTTGGCCTAACCAAAGGAAGTCATCTGTATAAATCAGGCTATGGTCACTTTTTTGTTATAACTAGAAATATGCTAGCTTCCTGGCTGTTGGAAATTATCTCTTTTTGTTGTTTTTTTCATGACACTGGGATCACATAGCTGTAATGATTGAAGAGAAACTTAGAGCAGAGCAAAGAAAGAGGCAACATAAAGGCACTGCTGTGACAGTGGCTGCTGGCATAGGCAGGCACAGCACCCCTTGGTGACACACCAGAAGGAAGCTGAGTGGAGGAGATTGCACAAGGTCTTAGGCTGCAGATGGAGCATGAGGGAAGGAAAGGGAACACAAGGAGGAACTGTGAGACCTCATGATGCCCCTGCTCCTTTGGGGTATTTATTTTCATGGCTTGATTCTGTATTTTGCCACACTGGTGGTGACACACTTCACAACACTGGTGCCAGTGACTCTACTGGTGCTGGTGACCTCCAAACCCATCCCTCGTTAGGTGATGTGTGGGTCCCAGCATCACCTGGGACATCAGCTCATTACAGATTTGGAGCAAAGGGGCAACCTACCACATCAGCACAACCAGCCCTGATCCCCAAGATCTGCCCATGGGTCCCATCTGCCTCCAGCATGGAGCCCCCGTGCCCAGGGGCTGCACAGCTGCTGGCCACAGCTAACCCGGCGTCTCGCCTCACTTGCCAGCAGACAGTTACTTCACTTCTGTAAAATGGGTAAGAAAAGTAAACTATTTGTTCTGCTTAAACACATATTAAACAGCTGCAGCTTTCCCCCTTTGGCTTGCTATTTCTTAACCCAAACCATTTCACTGACATAGTTTATGCTACAGCCTAAAAAAGCAGTTGCATTGGCACAACTGAAGTAGACAGTAGGAATAATTACAGTCTCTGCTGGCAGAAAAATATCAGCACCAAGCTTCTGCCTCGTGCATGACAAAGACCACGAGAGAGCCCAGAACAGCCTTTGGGATAATAACTTTGTGTGTGAGAGGCAGATAGGAGAGAGAGTAGAGGTGATGGGAGGCAAATAATACATTTCCTTTTTCCAATTCTACAAAATGAAGATTTAATTTAAATGTTTCAGGACTATAGCGATGAAAGGGGAAGTGTATTGGGGTATAAAACATATGAAACATCTCATGGCAAAGAATAGCTAAGAAATGCCCAGCAGTAACAGATCTTCAGCTTCGCATCTGTTCTTAAATATGTAAAAGATCTAGAACTCCACTGGGCAGCTCCCGCTGCCAAATCTGGACACACTGGACCTTATATTAAAACTGTTTTCTCTCTGTAACCAGCTACTGAAGTTTCAAAGCAAGGTATGCTGTCCTTCACTTTGGTTTCGCAGTGTCCTTCTGCTGCTCAGTGTCCCATATGGCACTGATGCTAGACGAGAAGCTATTTCACTAAAAGCTCTCTTCCCCTAAACAGAGAGAGCATCTCCTGCAAACACGGTGCCGATACAGATCAGTGTCTTTGAAGACAGCAAAATTGCACCTTTTTTTTTTTGAAGCCTGGAACACAACCACCTTCCCGCTGGCCGTGTCAGCGTGGCTGCCGCCAACCGAGACTAAGGCTTTGTAAACAAAACCCAAAGATGTCGGGAAGCCGCATCTCTGCTGCCAGCGTTGACATCACCTGCGGTGGGTTACCTCAGCCCAAACACTACTGTGCTGACAACACCGCTTGGACGCCTCTGTTCACCTTGCAGCAGCACGTGCCTGGTCTCCAGCCAGTCCTCCAGCAGCAGGCACATGCGCGGGCACACCGGGCTGCCCACAGCACCCTTCGCAAACAGCTCAAACGCATGTAGACTCTGATTTCACAACTGTTTGCAGGCTTCTGTGATTTTATTGCATTTCTGAATGGTTTGTGATTATTCCCCGCTGGGCCCCAGAAGAATGGTGTATCATTATGGGTGCGATTGTGATTTGTGCTGTACCATTCAGTAAGCAAAGGGATTGAAGATCTGGGAGGGCAGAGCTGGGGGAATGCGAGTTATCATGCAGCAGTCCGGCTCTGGTGGCATTTGGAGAGTGACACGGATCTGAAGAGAGAGTGTATCATGGAGAAAGCGTGGCATTACCTGGCTCCTGGTGCAGCCAGGCAAGGTGTTCACTCTCACCTTCCCTCCGCCTCCCCAAAGCAAACAACCATCTGCCACTTCTTGGAGAAATACGGATAAAAATACTGATATATGTCTCTACAGTTCCACACAAATATTCTGCTTTTCCAGGCACCTTCCAATGCAGTTCTTATTTCTCTTACATGGCAGCGAGGCTATAGGGGGCCAAAAGCCTCCCGGAACTGGGCTGCAAGAAGCGGCACATACCACCACATCTCTGCACTTACATCTCCGACATCCACTGCGGAAAAGAACAGCAGTGGTGCAACTGTCACTGCTCATCAGCGTCCCAGCACCAGGGAGAGCCAAAGAGCACTGGAATTCACTCTAATCATCTTTAACCATTGAGTGTGGTTGCAGAAAGTCAGACATGATCAGCCTCAGAGCGCAAGTGACTGCTGCAGCACTTCTCCTTCATCATGTCAGAGGCAAAGCAGAGGCTGTGTGCGGACCTGGCCCGTTCCCCCCTCAGAGCAGCGCTTCTCACCGTGGTGGGGCTTCCCTGCCAACGGGGCTTCCAGGAGCAGAGACACTTGCGTAGTCTGTTTGGTTTCTGCCGCTCCAGTTTCTCTCCAAGTTAAAAATATACCCTCCAGAACCTGGGGTTTAATTGAAATCCTTTAAGAAGAATCTCAAACTGGCAGGGGCACGGGCTTGAAACCAGAGACCTGCGCTTCTGCCTGTTTAGGGGATTCAGTGTGTCCATCATGTTAACTGTGAACTTGGCTTTAGACATCTGGTTTATGCCACATGCAACCTGCTCTGGGCTTGCAAACACGGTCTGCACATATAGGAACAAGTCGGAGATGAAGCCTGGCTCTCCATGCTCCCTGTCGACAGGTCTCCCAGGCTGTGGGTATAAGTTCCTAAATTTTTTCTCTCCTTTTTTTTTTTTTTTTTTTTTTGTCCTGGAGCAGTGGGTAATGTTTTCTTGGATAGAAAATCTTTCCAGCTGGCAGTGTCCAAAATCCAACTGTCACACTGTGGCTGAAACTACAGAAGGATCCGGTCTCACTGAAAGAGCTGAGAAGGAAAAAAAGTCCCAGCATGGGGCAGAGAGGCGGCTTTTGGCACCCAGAGCAGACGGGAAGATGGGGAGCAGGCTGGGGCCAGGGCGGGTTGCTGGGGTGACGTGGGCACAGGCAGAGAGAAACAGGGAAGGGAACTCATCCTTTCCACCAGCCGGCCGGGGGCTCTGCAGACAGACGGGCAAAGGCCAGGCCAATATTTCTGAAAAAGCTGCAGTGGTGTATTAATGCGGAGAGTGTTCTTCTGCTTGAGGAGGCAAACATAAAAGGCAGAGGAGCACTTTGGAAAAAACCTGTCATTTCAGAGTATACTTGCTCCCCAGAAGTGTGAGTATCAGCATGCGTGACAGCAACTGCTGGGAACTCTGCCCTGTGCCTGCCCGAGGCTCGTCAGGAGCACGATCAACTTGTGCTGGGCTCACCATGGTGGGGCAGATGGGCTCCCATGACATGCTGTGCCGTCCCAAGCATGGGGCAGCCAGGGCAAGGGTCCCCAGCCCTGGCAGGGAGTGGGGCAGAGGAGCAGCTCAGCATCCTGTGCCACCCTGTGACGGCCGTACAGCTAAAAGCTGCTCTCACCTTCCATTAGCACATTTTAAAGTCATTAATCTTTCAGGAATATCCTACAGTATTCTAAAGCACACCCTGGGTAGCAAGTTAAATTTGTATGTTTGAACAGCACCATTACACCTTTTCACTGCGAAGATGTGGCAATGGTACCCCTTGCTAGGGATTTGACGATGTCAGCGCTGGGACTGGGATGAGGTTAATGGAAAACCTTCACCAGAGCTCTCCTCCTGTGGAAAATGAAGCTGAATTTTTCAAGCATACCCCGGTGGTTTAAGTGTGCAACCCTTTTGCCCCTCAGAGCGGGAAAGGTGAGCCCATGGACGTGCTGCAAAGCCCATCTCCTCCTGTAGGCACTGGGGAAGGAGGAGGACTTAGAAATAAGGAGCTGGAGGTGAGTAGGAAGAAAAGGGAGGGAAGGAAGGTAGATACATAGAGGTTATAATTACATGGAAATATTGCTGCTGAAGTATTTTTTTCTGGAGAATACCATAGAACTGAATGGGGGAAACCCCAGTATGCTGTGAGCGCTGCAGAGAATTAACAGGAAGTTACATCCTCAATATAGGATGCTGTAAGACTGCCCTGAGACCAGTGGGAAAATCGGGAGCAAGGAAGACTTGTCCTCAGTGGAAATGAATCAGGTTAGGGAACATTTAAATAACATGGAGACATGGACATACATATGTATGGACATACACAGGTCCATGGGACCTCATGGGATGCACCCACAAGTGCTGAGGGGCTGGCCAATGGTGTTGCGAGGACACTCCCTATAATCTTTGAAAGGTCATGGCAATCAGGAGAGATTCCTGAAGACTGGAAGAAAGAAAATGTTCCTCCTTCTTTAGGAAGGGCAATAAAAAGATTTGGGGAACATTGGCACAGAAGATCAATGATATCCCGGGCTGCATTAGACAAAGTATTGCTAGCAGGTCAGGGAGGTGATCCTCCCCCTCTACTCAGCACTGGTGAGGACACACCTGGAGTGTTGTGTCCAGTTCTGGGCTCCCCAGTACAAGAAAGACACAGACATACTAGAGAGTCCAACCAAGGGCCATGAAGATGATTAAGGGACAGGAGCATCTCTTAAGGGGGGGAAGCTGACAGAGCTGCGACTGTTCAGGCTGGACAAGAGAAGGCTCAGGGGGGATCTCACCATTATGTATAAAAACCTGATGGGAGGGTTTAAGTGAGATGGAGTCAAGCTCTTTTCAGTGGTGCCCAGTGACAGGACAAGAGGCAATGAGCACAAGCTGAAATGCAAGAAATTCTATTTAAACACAAGAAAAAAACTGCTTTACAGTGAGGGTGGTCAAAAACTGGAGCAGATTGCCCAGAGAGGTAGCAGAAGTTTGGTCCTTGGAGACATTCAACATCAACTGGACATCCTGGGCAACCTGCTCTAGCTGACCCTGCTTTGAGCAGTAAGTTGGACTGGATGATCACCAGAGGTCCCTGTCAACCTCATCCAGCCTTACCAGTCTGTGATTTCAATGTTACCCAGCTTCAAATTGTTATCATTTTTCTCTCTTTATTCAATCATTGATAGAAGGACTTTTTTAGTGAATGACAGATGAGCTTTGTGTTGGCAAGAAGCATCTGATATACCAGACACTATCAGCTCTCAACCCAAACAGAAAAGTCTATAGATCTTCACATTAGAGATTAAAGAATGCAGCTACTACATGTGAATAACAGGGCTTGAAAGAATTGCCCTGGAATGACGAGAATTTTGTAGGAAAATGATATGATTATTCTGGTTGATGATTGCAGGGGTATGAACAAACCTTCTCAGAAAACTAATTTTCAAATCCAGTTTTAGAGAAATCTGTGGAGGTATGGGAAAGGTTTCCCAGCTTGCTTAGGACTTCAGCAAACCCCTTCTAATCAATGGCCCCATGCTCCATCCTTGGGAGAGAAGGCCAGGCAGGTTGGTTCAGAGCTTGCAAGGAATGGTTTGGTGCCCTTGACGTGTGCTCCTGCAGAAGCAGCTATTCCATGTTAAAAATATGTATTTTTTGCACAGCAGCTCACAGCCTCACACTGAGAGAAGGAAGCTGGGCCAAGGGGAGGGAGGGCCGATGCCGCGAGGTCTGTGGCAGGCAGACCAGATGCATGATTTCATCCTGAAAGAAATCACCTCCTTATATGAGCTGCCTCTGTTATCCCTCCCACCACTACTGGTGGCATTTGCCTTTCTGGAAAATGAGCCCACCGCACAGAAAAAGTAATTTATCTTCTCCTTTTAGGAGATGTTTTTGCTGGCAAAGCCAGACACCTTCTTTGCTTTTCGAAGTTTTCCTAGCACTGTGGTGGAACATTTCTAAACACACACCAGTGAAGCCCATCAACACAGTTGTTGCTTGGCTGGGAGTGCACACTCCGGCTGGGAGATGTTCTCGGCTGTGGCAGCCGCTTGCGCCGCAGCCGGTGCACTGCCATGTACCCGACAGTGGGACAACCTGCACCCCGTGGCGCCATGTGTAACTTCACGGAGCAGCGAGGAGGAGGCTCGGCTGCGGGTCAGCTAAGCAGCAAATGTTTTTTGAGAGGGAACAACGATGTGAAGTTTAGTCTGCTGTGCTGTGCTGAAGTCATCCAAAATTATAATCTACAGCATCTCCCCACCCACCAAGTTGCTGCTCCTGGGAGCAGACCACCCAGATTGGTCTTCCTCAGCACACTGCAGGCTACTGCAAGGCCAAGTCCACATGTTGTCCCTACGCACTACGGGATGGAGAGCTTTCCAACCCATTACCTTTGCCATTGTCAAGGACTGGTTATGGTTGAACTCCATGCAGATAATTTATTTTTTTTTATTAATGCTGGGGATAAACTCAAAAATAAGACAAGAGGTGGTGTTTTGCTGTCTTCTGACTGCCAGGATCTGCCTTTCTACCAGCTGCTGAACGTGCAGAGGAGGGACAACATTTGTCCAGGACATGTACTTCAGAAAAGTGTAAGTGATGCAGCAGTCCAGCACTCAATAAGCTGGCAGGTGAGAGAGAAAGTAGACAGAGAGCAGGAATCATTTGCCTCAATAAAGAACCCACCCAGGGCTTTTCCCAGCAGAAAGGAGAGAGGAGAGTAAGGTTCAGAGGTAGGTGTGAGGAGACCAGAGGAGGGGGGGGATGGCACACAGCCCAGACCCTGACTTGTGTGCTTTTACCATCATGAAAAGCATGACACAGAGGCAGAGAAGCTCCGGGCTGCTGCCGGGCACCTCATTGCCCAGGAGGTACTTTCTGCAGAGGGGCTTGGAGCAGGATGCTCTGCCCGACCGCAGAGGAAGCCACAGCTGCACCTGACCATTCGGCATATCCTACCTCCGTGCCGGGTTCCCGTAAAGCGAGTGGTTGGTATGTACGGGGCGGTGGTGGCTTGCAGGGACACTGCCAGCAGAGGCTGGGTGGCAAGGGGCCGTGGGGGCAGCCGACATCCTACTGTGGGCACTTACTGCTGCACGCAGCATATGGAGGGTACAGATGTGGCAACTGCTTGAAAAGGCACTGGTCCACACACACGGGGCAGAGCAGCAACAGTGCAGAGAAGGAGCAAACTGCTGAGGATACGAGGACCTCATCCCAGGGGGAAGTGGGGCTCCAGTTTGGAAAGCTCTCGTGTCTTAGATGGGCAATGGATAAATGGCCTGCATTTATCCAGTGTGAAACTAATTACTTACAACGATTAAGCTTCACGTTTACACACCACAATGTCACAAACCGCCCCTTCAAGTCTCACTGGATCAAAAAAAGAGCCTCTCTGAAAGACAGAGGGAGTTTCTCTTGTGGGCTATCCCATGGCACATTCATGAAGCAACTATTTTCCATGATGGAAAATTTTCTCCCATTTTGAACTGAAGGGGATGACGAGAAAGTTAAATCACTGCAACCTGTTTCGAAATCCAGGTGCTCGTAGCAAGTTGGTCCTCAGCCCAAGTCCCTCAGCTGTGCCTGCTTTCAGGCGTACGGCTCTTGCAGTGCTGCAGTACGGAGTCACTCACGTGCTGGCAGCAACCATCCGCCTGCCTTTGCTCACTGGTTTTGAAATACAAATTAAATTTATTCAAGCTGTGTAAATGCCTTAAAAGGAAGAAAACAGAATTAGCACGCTTTTCATGCTGTCCATGTAGGAAGGGACTTCTTCCTTCAGTGTTATACCAAGAAAGAATGTGTTTTGTGTTGTATCCTGCTAACAGGGTTGAGCAGCACAGACACACTCTCATGGCCTTTGTAGAAGAAAGGGAATCAGACCCTTCCCATGTTAAGAGATTTATTCACTTCCCTGGGCTAGAATTTCCATTTCCAGGGAAAAAAATGGATCACTTTATCCCAGGGTTTTAGAATTGGAGCTTAACCCAGGAGCATCACAGCAATCAGTTTCCTCTCTCCCTTACTGGAAAGTTGGGGGTGATTTTCTCTTCCAACAGAAAGCAGAGCAGCCAGCCGCCCCATCCCTAGGGAGTCCGGATGATTAGGGGAATGCCACTGCCCAGCAGTCCCCCCAGGGAGGGGCAGCAGGGGAGGATGCTGAGAAGGTCCTTGTGAGACACGGCATGTACCCTAAAACTTCCTGACAGAGCACAAGACATTTCAAAATTCCCCCACCAGAGCTGCAGCAGAGTCAAGCATCGGAGCATAATTGCTCCCAGCACTGAAGTCACGTTGGGTGAGGACAGAGCTTTCCACATTACCTCTTCTCCAGCTAGAAAAGCGAAAGCTGCAAGGTCCACCCTATTGCACAAGAAGGACTCGCTTACGCAGGGGGATTTCCCAACGAGGAGCGGAGCGTGCTGAGCCCAACCCTGCGAGAGGCTCTCTGCGTCACGGGATGCTGCGTGGGCACCCGGCATGGTACCGCGATGGTGGGGGTGGTTGCCTTGGGAATAAAGCCCACGTCAGTCTTTTTCTGATTACAACATAAAGAGAACATAAGTTATTAGAAGCTGGTGTGATATTTACTGCTGACAGGCTGCAAGAGCTCATAAAAGCAGAAGAAAACCAAGCTTGTAGCTTGCTATACTCACGAAATGGGCAGAGAAGCAGAGGAGCTGCGGACTTTGTTGGAGTCACGGGGTGGTCGCTGCGTGGTGGGGCGGACGCTGTGCCCACGCAAGAGGGCAATGCAGGAGCAGGAACTCGGTGGCAGCCACAGCTGAAAGGGGGTGCAAAACTCCCCTAAAGGGTGTGCAAAGCTGCCGCCTTCCAGCAGGAGCTCAGGAAAGCACTGTGCAAGTTTCTTTCCCGAGATGCAGGAAAATCCAACAGTTTCCATTAATTTCTTGTCTTAGCCTGTGCTGAGCCAGCAGAGCACGTATGTTTTTGGCTGTTGACGGCTTTCACTAGAGGTTGAAGTGGTATAGCCACAGTCACCCCCTTGTATTGCTAGAATTGCATGGGGTTATCCTACAGCAGAATTTAATCCAAATATTTTCACTTTTAATGATTTAGGGTAAATTCCCCTACTCCACCTCCATTGATTATCTATGCCAAAAATGTGAAATTGAATTTGCCCACTGTCAGTGAGGTAAATACACTAAAAAAAAAGGCTTTCAGTCAACTTACAGGAGTACTGTCACAGCTGATCCACATTAATAGTTTAACAGCCCTCAGCTTGCTCTTGATTCAACACCTGACCTCGCTAGGGAGGAAAGTGCTACACTCCCCCTGCACTGGAACAGAGTGGTTTTGCAAATCCCAATACATTTTGCTCATTATAAACAGCAGCTTATTTCTGAAAACGGTACCAGTAGGGATAGGCTGTCAGAGCCCAACAAGAAGATTTCACGTAGATGTGTATAAAGTGCCTTAGAACTGTGAGGGAGGAACAAGAAAACTTTCACGAACAGCCGAGCTATCCACCCTCGAACTTCGGGGGGGGGGGGGGGGGGAGGGGATGTTGAGCATCTTGTCAGCGGCACCCTTAGTACCAATGGAGAAAATCAAGTGGGACCTCATTTCTCTTAATTTTTATAGGAATCAGACCAAACCCAACACTTTTTAAAAGTAACTTTATTTAAATTAGTATATTAAATAGATGCATATAAAAATAGCCCAATATAACAGTAATTATTACACCACCCAAATCTAAATATAATCTTTAAGCCTGACAGTCAAAGTGTGCGTGGTAAAGTCTTATCAAAAGATGGTTTTTCATCCTATCATGCTACTCCTTATTCTGGTGTAACAGATATTTAATGGGAAGATTAGAGTGTATCTCACGAACTATACTCCTTTTTTTTTTTTTTTCTATTTCTTTCAGCAACAAACAGTAGTGGCAGTGTTAAATGAGGTTATGCTATCTTGTTTAATTAAAAACACCATCATTATTTGAACATTTGAAATAGTCAGCTGTGCTTTTATCACAGCATCAACTGAGCTATTTGTTGGATCAGTTGGATCAAGTTTCCAGACGACTTCCCATTCTTCCAGATATACACTGGCTCATTTACAGAAACAAAGCCTGGACTGGAAGGGATGACTGGCTCACCAGACCTACTGACCGTTCATCACAGCGTGATGCTTCAACAGAAGACGTGCTCCGTTTCTTCTTCCCAGCATAAACTGCTGTGTAATTGATTTTTCAGTAATTTTTCAAAGATGCCGAAAAGATTTGGGATTCGACAGTGGAGCCCTTCAAAAATTCAAGTTGCGTTTACATACAGATACTTCTCTGTGTCAGAATGTGGTGTTCTGCTCTGTGTTTGCACACATTTCACATAAGAGCGCAGTAGTGGAAATCAAAATCCCCTTCCTTTATTATTCTTTATGCCTTTATTCATAACCAAGAACAATTGACATCCTCAGCTAGTGACTTCTGCTGAAAGCCATGAAGCTACAGATATATACACAATCGCTAACTAGGGCTTCAACCCCTAGTAGAAGAGAAATCTGATGTTTAGACAGGTAAACAGAATTTCCCTGTTTTTGTTTTTTTTTTTTAAATTAAGCCTTACCAGCAATAAAAATATAGATTAAATAAAATTCTTATGATGAGGCTGAAATAAAAATATCAGCGTTACCACCCACTTCCCTTCTAAATTGTGTTGCAACCTAAAATCTTTGATAGCACATATTGTTATTTCAAATTTATTATCACCGGACTTGATATCTTCCCTGTATGAGACAGATATTTTCATAAGACAATTACCTGAACCTCAGAGAAAAGAATTGCTATAAATGGTTAGGACCGATAGAAAGAGGAGAACAGCCTCATAAAAGTCCACATTGTGCTAATAAACATGCCAAGAAAAAGTATGATCATTAGACAACATCACGTCCAGCCATCAGGATTTATTTCCTTCTTTCCAGAGGTAAAAAAAGGGTACATGATCTGATCTTGGAACACTGCCTCCAACTGCTTCAAAAATCTATTCAGCTGTCAAGATATGGGACAAAGAGAGCAAATTTTTCCTTGAATGTGTGCGATGTGTGTGGTGTGGAACCTAAAAGTATGGTTTTGGCTGTAATATTTGCCATAACATATATTCGATCAGTGCTGTAAGGCATTGCACATTCTCCCACTGATATAAGAAGCAGCTGACAGTCAGTTTCAAGGAGACGCATCATTTGGGAAAGAGATATTCTCCCCAAACCAGGAAGGGACGGTGCGTTCCTTAGCTTCTCCTAGCTATAGAGCAGTATTAGCTGTAGTGCTGCTGTTTATGTAGATAACGGTAACGGAGGACTAAAGGGACAAACCTGGAAACTAGAGCCTGAGGTACTTGCATGGGCACATGCTGAGACATGCCGTGCTCCGAAGACCGCATGATAACAACCAAACCTGCCAACCAAAAGCAGTCCCAGCTCCCTCCCTTGGAGCACTCACATAGGCAAAGAGATAAAAGCTTGGTTCTTCATCTTCAATAACCAAGGGCTTTCCTGGAATGAAGAGACATCAAGGGAGAGCCGGGAGACTCCCACAAGAAGACATGTCGTCATGATGTGCAGTCGGGTGTCCAATAAAATGTTGTATTGCGTTACACAAAATTATGTCCCCAACAACTTCATCTCCTGCCAATTTGCAATGCCCGTGTCGACTGAATAGGCAAAACCCAAACTGACAGGTGAACGAGCTTCTGAAGCACCATTACAGACATTAAAAGGCACAGGGCTGCAAGAAAAGTCCTGAGCTAACCGAGTCACCGGCCAATTTCCCCTGACTCTTAAGTACACAAAATACCTGCACGAACATAAACTGCTGTCAGGAACTCATGCTGGAACAGCGTGACTGAGTAGTTCTAAGTGCCTTCCCCTTGACACTGACCCAGACTTGGATCACAGGGCTTGGGTAAAGAGTAAATGAGCTGTTTAATCTGAAAAATTAAACCTCCTCATATACAGAGAGTGTCCAGCTCTGCCAGCTAGACAGCAAGTATTTGACAGCAAACTGTTTATAGCCTACCTCTGCCAGGGGGACAATTTAAGAAGTATCAGAATAGGGTTTTTCCTGTCATGCTTCCCATTCCCAGACTTCTTTGTAAAGTCTGCAAACAGAGATGCCAACATACCCCATTCTGACCTACATAGCAAACAATTGGACTTGTGTTCCTGCTGCGTTATCACCGAACTGAATCACTGTCGCGACTCCTCAATGGCCTGGCAAGATGGAGAGTTTTCTGCTGGGAAGTGTCAGTTGAATCCCGCACCTACTGCTCTCATGACACCAACTGCATATTTTGTGTTTATCGCCGAAAAGAAAAACACACAGCAGAAAAAAGCTCAGCTTTAAATTTTGCTCTTTGCCAGGACAAACATGGGAGCAAGCGAAGCACGACTCTGAAAGCTCTAGCTTATTAAACTCCAGGGAAAAAAATTAAAATAGTTTCATCAATCTTTTTTGAAAAACAGAATAAAAATGTTAGATAAAAATGTCCAGCCCCCCCCAACAACATAAATTACATAAATCTGAGGAATAGAAACGGCCAACCTATAACATCATTGTTCACTCTTTCTGTATCTGAGAAGAATTTTAGGGTTGTGTCCTGCTGTTGTGGGAATCAGGAGGAAAAAAATCTTGCTGGGAATGGGGCACGGGGATGACAAACCGTTCTTCGCCTTCTCAGGCTTCACAAATCCCTGGGTTGGCTTGGCAATGAAAGGTCCCCACTGAATCAGAAAGATTAACTTCAGGGGAAGGCATCCCTACTGGGAGCAAGCAGCTGGCAGTGGTTAATATTTATAGTCTTCTGCTGCAATGGTGGGTGGGGTCTAAAAAAGTGTAGGAGATTTGGACTAGGTGTCTTTGGATCAAGCCTGCATCAACCTATGTGATCTGAAGCCTCTCTTACCAGCATTTGGAGCATAAAATCCTATCACTTATGCCTAACTGCCACATACTTGTAACCCTATACATGTGGGATAAAATTAAATCAAGACAAACTGAGACACCCGTATTCTCCCTTTATAATTTATAAGGATAAAAGGCAAGCTTTTTGCCAGGGCAGGGTTCAAGAACTTTAGAAATCCTTCTAGAAAAAAATTCTTCTCTCCCCATTAAGAGATATCTTTCAGAGTCTGTCAGACATCCAAAATACTATTTCTCCACTCTTCATTAGAAACCACGTTTTGTAAGCGACAGAGATGTACTCCTCACAGACCACCATTTACTTAAACAAATTATTAATCATGAAGTGATGCTGGAATGCAAGAAATGCTGCATCTCCAACCATGACTCAATAGCAGTTGGTTTGACCTTTGTTTTGTTTGGAAAATTCCCAAAGTTAAAGACCTCTGTTGGGTGAATTTAAGCTGGCTGACAATCAGGTTGGCTTTCTCAGGGTTTTGTTTTCTCGCTTTTTTTGGTGAGCTTTATAGACATAGCTCCCTGGATGCTGAGGGGTTCAGAGAGCAACAGTTCAAAACCATTGCTCTACGAAATGCTTCCCTGTTTCTGTATGCAACGAACCTCTACCCAGCGCCAGATGTTTTACTCTTTACCTCACTGAAGACTTCAAGAGCACAATGGAACAGCAACTTACTGAGCAAACAGAGGAGACCTTTTACTTTATTATTTATCCCCTAGAAGAAATATAAAATTAATTGCTGCAAAACATTTCAAAGATTGACAATATTGTCTACAGTAAAAAGGGTAACGAAAATCATGCAGCCTAAGTGGGAGAAGTGTGAAAGTCTGTTGCTATCTGTAAGCATTTGCATTTTTAGGATAACTGAAAATGGTAATATTCCACATTCCTAAGCCAACTGCAATGCAAACCCTCTTAAACATGGATGTTAGTGCAGAATTGTAATAGCTAAGGTCTTTAGTGTCTCAACAAAACAGACCATAGTCATTTCAAATGAGACCTTACTTTGCAAGCTCAGATATCAAGCAATTATAGCAAACTCTCTTTTGATAGGTTTCCAAAGATAATTTTCAAAAGGAAGAAGTATGAATCACCTAAAGATCCACAGAACAATTCTCTATGTTGTATTTTTGGAGTCAAAAACCTCTCTGAATCTCATTTCATGATGGAGTCAGTAATGCTTTTTTATTTACTGCACTGGCTAAGTAGTCACCCTCCCATGAATTGGGATATTGTAATTTCTACTCAGTATGCTCTCCCAAATCCCATCCTTTTATAAAAGCAGTGCACCACTGGGAGGATGACAGAAAATTAAGGGAGGAAAATTGGTTCAAAGAGACAAGGCAGTGTTCCTTGTTATTGCTGGATTGTTACATGTATTACTTTCCACTATACAACTATTTTTGATAATTAATCTAATAGTAATTGCCATTTTCTAATTACTTAAAATATGAAGGCTTTATGTATTGTCCCAGCTCCTTCTCTCATTCGGAAAGTCTCTAGCAATAGCTTCTAGAGCTTCAGAAAACCAAGGTTCAGCTGTAAATATTCAGAAAGAATTTAAATACTACTGCTTTTCAACCTAACAATCCAAATTCTAACATATGTACCTTTTCTTCCACAGGAAAGCAGTGTTTTGCCTGCGTCCAACATGAGAAAAAGCAATACAGAATTACGGGAATGGTTCCATCCTGTGGAGTCAGTAACACAAATGGGAGGCTATGCCTTAGTAACTCGTGGGGCTTCTACCTCCCCCATCGGGCAGTGAGGATAATACCTAGAAGACATATTCTGGGAGTTGTTCCATGCAAGATTCCTGTACAGGGCTGCACTGTTTACATTGACTACAAATCTGTATGCACAAGAGAGCTCAGCATGGGAACAAAACCCTATCTCTGAAGTCTTTCTGTGAAACAAATTGAACATAGTTTTCCCCATAACAACAGAGGAAAACAGAAATAATTTTGAAGGGTAGAGTGTCTCTCAAAAAAATTGCAGGGAATTTCTGCTTTCTAATACGGCAGACTGTGTTAAACAAGTCTCTTAAATGAACAGACTTCCCAAAAATACATGCTCAGTATAGGTGAGGCCCATCAAGTCCGGCTAATTGATCCCCCTACGAGCTACAGAAAAGGCAGTATGGAGACTCAACCTACACAAGAAATTTAGCAGTCAAAAAAAGTTACATTGCAATGTGAGAGCCATGTTTTATAAACTACTCATTTATTGAATACAGCTGTATTCACTGTTGGTCCACAAAATACTACGGGCCAAATGAAATACTATATTTTACAGATCAGATCAATCAGATATGGTGAAAAGAGGATGGGAAGGGGGAAAAGAAGCAGGAAGGTTCTGCAAAAGAAAGCAAAACAACCCTCTACTTGAAGAAAGTACGAGAAACAAGTCTGCAAAAGCAGCGGATCAAGACTTTCAACTAAGAGGACTATGGAGGAACAGATTTTATCTCCAGGCACAGGTTAGGCTTGTATAAATCCTAAGCCTTGTTTTAAACAAACTGACCCCAAATTACCCATGACGTTTAGAAGAATTTTGTACTAGAAGAGAACCTTGGTGGTAATCTTGTGTTAAGCAAGACAAAGCGTTTGGAAGAGAGAGCTTTTCAGTGAACAGGATGATTTCACTTTGAAAACCTTCCTAATTGTTGATTCATCAGATCTCCAAAGCAGCCCAGGCTGGAAATCCTAAACTAGCTTCAGTTGAACTTGGCATGGACCATTAACTAGTTTGTTGGCAAAATTATTTAAATAAAGGTTCTGTGTCTATCTTTCCTTTTTCCAAAGGAACTAAATTGTGTTAAGTAAAAACATAGCCTGTACCCCCCAGAGAGTATAAACTAAACTGAACTTAGAAATGAATTTGCAAGAATGAAGACACGCTGTTGTAAGAACACTTTTCCTTAACAACCACAGACCCAGCATGAGGGCAGAGAACAGCTACATAGCAGCTGAGAACCCAACTGCTCTGGACCCAGAAGCAACAGAGCATCAGCAACATGCCAAATCCAACTTGACAAGCTCTGCTGGGCAGCAAAGTCCTCTTCCACACCTGCACGAGTGTCTCTACATGGTGTTATGTTATGGGATCTCAAGAACAGTAAAAAAGGATTAACAGATACCCACCTCAAATGTACAGATATAAATGTGTGCAGCCTGGGGAACAAGCAGGAGGAACTGGAGCTCCTCATGCCATTACTACATTACTGTTGGAATAACAGATAACAGTGGGAGAGCTCACATGTGGTGGGAGCACTGTGATAGATGGATACAAGCTCCTCAGGAAAGACAGGGAAGGAAGGAGGGAAAGACTGGGGGCGGGGGCCTTCACATGAAGGAGCAGCTTGAACATTTGTGATGGGTGGCAGTCTGATTGAGAGTGTGGGTCAGGATCAGAAAAGAAACCAGTCAGAGTGACAAGGATGTGGCAGTGTATTACCGACCAGCCCATCAGGGTGATGAGGACTCTCAAGCACTGGAACAAGTTGTCCAGAGAGGCTGTGCAGTCTCCGTCCTTGGCGATTTTCAAGGCCTGACTAGCTAAAGCCCTGAGGAACCTGGTCTAATCTCACAGCTGATCTTGCTTGAACAGAAGGCTTGAGTAGGTTCAGGTCTCCCCCAACCTGAATTATATTGTGATCTGAAATCCAAAGGAGAGAATCCCAGGCAGGAACAATAGTTTTGAAATTGAGGCAGAGGAATACATCTGCTACCAGCCAAGACGTCTCAATTTCATGACTGTGTCTTACCCCTAAGTATCACACACAGGTGTTCACCCAGCAGCTAACTGGACACCAAGGCTAGAGTTTCCCAGGAAGCTACAGAGGAATGATGGAGTAGTGGCAGTTGCAGCAGAACCCATTCCTGCAACACTTGCAAGCATACAACAGCTAGAAAAAAAAAAAATAATCCCTGGCAACAAATGTTAATTTGAAGTTAATGTCCCAAAGAGCATTTTCTCAAGGCATTGAACTTTTAAGTGTTTGCAGTTTCCCTAACCAGTTAAGAGACAGGGAATGTGAGACTGCACTGAAAAGTATTCCCAGTGAGGGGAAGGGGCAGGGGGGCAAAAATGTGTTTAATTCACTGATATTCCTTACGTGTCCTCCCCAGCAATCCTACTTTACTATATAGCATAGCAGCGACAAGTTTGAAAATTAACTTAAAACTTACTGCCTCACTCTTGCCAAAACGTTGTTTACATATTTTTGGATGAGATGAACAAGGTCTCAAGTCCAGACTGTCACCATAGTCCTTTCTTGACAAATATCCAACCCTTGTTTTTACTGACAGAACCATGTTGATTGTTTCTAACCATCTTCAATGTGATAAGGCTGCTGCCCTCAAGAAATTACAATCACACCATCTCTCTTGATTTGCTAAATACGCCCCCTCAAATCTTGGTCCTCCTCTTCTGTCTGGTTCTCATCCCACAGGTGGCTTCAGTTCCACCAGTGTCACATAGCTCTTCTCCCAGACACAGCTCATGCCCTAGGGAAGCTCACGGTCGACCCTCTATCCCCAGCAAGCAGCCTCCTCTATAAAAGGAGTTGGGCTTATTTATATCATCACTGATAGCTGCTCCTCAAAGTCTCTAGGCTTCTCTCAGCAGCTGGTCTCCAGCTCCCTGGCCTTGCAGACATCTGAAACAATCACCTGTGCATTTCCATTGCTACAACACTGCTTTTGGCTTCTTTCTTTTCTTTTCAGAAATTGGCCTGCAGCCATGACAAGGGTTCAGAACTATTCCCAAAAGGGACGGGCAGTCTAAACAGAAAAGTGATGCTGAAAGCCGCTGCATGTACAGTAAATGTGTTCTGCCCTGCCTTTTAAGGAATACTAACCCGCTTGAATGCCTATACACATTTACAAACAAAGCATGTGCTTCAGCGTGGCTCAACCGTATAACCAAATTAGAAAGTTTATTGATATTTGACTAGAAGTGTCCCATGTCTATGTGTCAAAATTCTTATAAAATCTTTCCTATGTCAGAGTGAACCACTGTGAATATAATGCCACAGTTCTGCTATATGCTTCTGTCCCTGATAAGCCATTTTCTTATTATTGCACTGCAGTATTACCCATTTTTGTTTAGCTGGGAAAAAGAAAAATCACAAGTACTCAAGTAGCGCCCAAATCTTCAAAAAGCTTCAAAGTCTACTGCTGGAGAAACAGCAGAAAATGTACCTCTAGGTTCCGTAAAGATTAAGGTAGCAACAGACTCCTTACAGCATCAGTGCCAAGCTTGCTATCAAAGGCTTCGGGTTAGCACCAGTAACGAGGTACAATAAACTTCATACCAGCCTCCAAGAAGAAGTTCATACACTAGCACCAGGATTTAGGTATAAAACTAAGTTTGAAATTCAAACTCAATCTTGAAGAAATTAATAGGAGAATTAATTCCTGTGACCAAGATAATGACTATGTGAGTCATTATTTGAGAAAACATTTATGAATCAGAAATGGACACGTATGAACAATATTTTAAATTCCAAATAAACTAACATGGAATTGATCTGTAAGAGGGTCTTCCTGCCACTCAAGGTCTAACCCTTCAGTCTGCCAATGGCTGGAAAATACTTTTCCTTGCCCAGTTTTTACAAGTGCTTTGGAAACATGCATTACTGCCCACAGTATTTCCAACAAGTAATACCTCAGAGAAAAGAGAAAACACACTTTTTAACTCTTCAGACTACACCAGTAGTAAGAAAGTCTACACAAAATCATACACCACTGAAACGTTAAAGAATCTAAACCCACTGAAAATGAAACAGTAATCATCAACATCAATGTTGCACGACGATCTCTGAGTTACAGTAATTTTTTGTACGGCATTTCTGTTAAGAATAAAGACAACAGTCTGGAGAGTTGTTATAACCATTGCCATCTAGTTTTAATGCATGTGTGGCTCTCCAACTGGACAGGTAGAATGCTTACAAATCTACCTGGAAAATCTATCTGATGTTTGCCTGCTCTCCATTTCCCTTTCTGACTTCCTTCCTTCCCTCCCCTATCTCACTTCCTCTGAGAACACTCTCTTTTGTGGCAGACAGACAGAGAACACTTTAAGTCAATGAAAAGCATTGGCTCTCACTGGCGCAACTGGTCTGGAGGGAGGACCGCCACTGTTCTGCTGAATATCTGAAAAACAGGACAAGAATGGGAACAAGACTCCAGCATGATATATGATTCCCTATGGATCTCTGCAAGGGACAACAGATCCCTCTGCAAGGGACAGCGAGAGGAAGGCTTTGGTGTTGTCTAGTAGGCAGCAACTCTGAGGAGAGTGATGAGGCAAGAAGGGCATGCAAAAGCCCCTGCCTGAACCTGAAATACAGGTTTAAAGTGAAGTTGAAGGCAAAATGAGAAACTTGAGTGTATATACAACTCTGGGTGGGAACCAGTCCTATGGGTACAGAAAACAAAAGAGTTGACTGAAGAAATTTGAGATCAGGTGGTAAACACAACAGCAAAACCATTTTTCCAACACAAAACAGTTGCACTACCATTGGAGAGCAATGCTTTATAAAACTGCAAACCTTACTATCCAATTCCATTCTCTTTATTTTGTCTTGGCACTATCTACATGAATGGAAAACAACTGCAAAAATAGACACATGCACTTTGGTTTTCCTGGCTTCCAGAACACGACTGGAATGGAAGCAACAGTTCAAATATTCATCTTCTTATAAAGTGTGGTTTCACTGAAAGGTGGTTGTTTCTTGAGCTTTTACTTAGCATATTATTTGTATGTTTACCAACAGAATTTCCAAAGGCTTTTTCCCATGCTGCTCCTGTTAGTCATCGCCTTTTTTTTTTTTTAAAGAGTACCCAACTGAAGGCTGCATCCAAAACGTATCTGTAAAACTTGCATTTGAATACTCTTCATTCATAAAACTGATGGAAAATTGAAGAGTAAGGAGGAGAAAAATGTACAGAAAGCAAGCAGACATGTACAGAAAGCATCACAATGGAAAGCAGAGGTCATTTGACTCTCCATTTCACCATAATAGAAATATTAAAAGTAATGTTCTTCGGACTGTGTGTCACATTCAATTCCTAAACCAGAGTATCAGCTACTGTGTTTCTGTGCTGAAAGTCACTTTCCCACTGCTTTTTGTAGACTGTTTGCATTACTTAACTTTAAAGAGTCCAAGAGGGTTCTGATTGTTTCACTTCCTATTCCTTTCATTCTATTCTTCATCTTGCTGGGATTAGTTTTTCCAAATGGTATCAGTAGGGCTGCCAGTCCCCAAGGCTCTTTATTGATCATTTGCTGAGTTTTCCCTTCCTTCTGTAAAATCCAGGCACTTTCTCTGGCCATAGCTACAAATTTCTCCAGCTGTGGCTGATTAACATTCTTGCTGATATTAAGGTCTTGTTCAAAGGGATTCCAGATATAAAGAGGAGACGACTCAGGTTTATTTACTTCCTTTCCCTGCAGACAGTGTAAAGAAAAAGCCAAAGACGCATATATGCATTATAGGCTGAGCAAATAACAAATCACTTGAGTTATTACACTAGCATTAAAAGTATTTTGACCTAGTAGGGAACTTTTTGGAAAAAAAAAAGTCACTATTAATCAAGTTAATTTTCCTGTTAACTTTACTGTATGACTCCTGTTCTCCAAATCCTCTTAGCGGTGGTTTTCCTTGCCACATTCAGCTTAGATTTCCTTCAAGTCAAAGAACACACAACCAGAGCTTCGCCTGTGTTTTTGGCCATTCTCCCATTTGCTTTTCTACAAGTCTCAGACCTCCCTCATTGCAACCTCCTAGTCCTATCTCCACTTGTGTATGGGCAACGTGAGTGTGTCATATTAACCTGCATAGCCCGGTCTGATAAACTACTACAAGCACTTAAACTGTTAAAACCATTCCTCTCACAGTGCTCATTAAGAGCTAGTATAACAAAACAAGATTACTCACTTGGCTGAAATTCCTCCCAGTTCAGTCTGTCTTTTAAATACAGAACTTTTCAGGTCATGGTCCACTTCTGGGCACTCGGTATAGTACAATGCAAGTTGTTGACAACTATGAAGTTTGCTATTTAAATGCACTTCCATCTCAGTGCTTATCAGTGCTCCTTAGATGACCTGCTCTGTATTACAGAACCCCTGCAAGCCTTCCACAGCAAGCTCTAGCGGGAACCTACCAGCTAATGCTAGTCCAGGAAGCATCCACATACATGA
>NW_009646945.1:5177811-5189553 GCF_000708025.1 Charadrius vociferus
GAAAAACATCAGCAGCACAGACATTTGCCCTGTGTATGATTTTGCTTGGCTTCTTTAAGGCTTAATGGCAAACAAAAGCTTGCCAGCTTAATGAATCAGTTTCTAGGATCAACCTGCAGTGACAAAGAAAGCTCTTCTGCCAGGAATCCATAGCATCCAAGTAGGAACCAGAACACAAACAAGAGTGTCCACACAGCACCATGGCACTGAAATCCCCCATCCCGTAAGCAGCCCAGCAGGAAGAGGTGCAAGTTAAGGTAGTTACCTTTATATATATTTCTATTACACTTGCATGCATATACGCATGTATCAATAAACAGCATGACTTAAACATATAAAGTAAACAAAAGTGCCAGCGCAGACCTCCTGGCAAGCACAGAACAATCGTGTTATCCATCATGCTTACTGAGTGGTAAGTAGGCTATACTGTAGGCTGATGCAAACTGTAGAAGGAAACCCAAGTGCCAAAAGCCAATTTCAGAACTCAGGTGTAAGCTTTAATGCAGACACTGTTTGGGTCTGGACTCCCAACTTTAAATGTAAAGTCTGTTGGTGTACAGGGTTTGTCATAGGCTTTTGCTATGACATATATCGTGGCATTTTAAAAGTTTTCCTCTCGCAGAAGCAAAATAGCTTCTACTTTTTAAAACCGCTTTTATTACAGTGTGGCCAAGAAAAATCATACAGGCTTAGCATCAGAGTTTGTGATTTCCAACATCTCCAAGTAATGACACTGTAACGTTCTTCAAGGTGCTGTCAGTGATTAGGCTCCGAGATGAAAACTCTCTTCTTTCACAGAAAGGACTCAGTTTCTGGATACAACCGATTTAAATGTACTTTGTATATACAATTAAAAATGACATAAATTGTTGCTTAGCACATGTACTTTGTCAAATGGCAGACAGAGAAATTCAACTGATAATGATGAGAGATTAAAACTCATTTACCTTTCGAAGATTTATGGAATTCTTTCTGAAATCAAAGTTTCCAAAATATTCAAAAAAGTCACTCAACAATACATCTAAGGGAAAGAAAAACAATAGCCATCACTAACATTAAGGAAAAGTTTATTTTCAATACACTTATAAAATAAAAAAGTAAGCTGATTAAGATTTACCTACCAAGTGTTTCTGTATTTTTTGTAGGTTTAATCTTGCTTAAATCACTAACAAATGAGCAATCACATCCTCCAATTACATGCTTGTCTTTTTCACCTGAAACAAAAATCACAGGCATATTTAGAAGTGCTAAACAATAAAACGTATTTAGTAAAATTCAGATAACAGACATAACTGAATTCAATGAAAGCTATCATATTAAGTAAATAAAATTAAGACTTAACAAGTGAACCCTCAGGTTTAAGATTCAACTTGAGTGGTTAAAGATTTAAAAGAAAAAAGCCAATGGACAGGCAAAGGAAAAGAAGCATGAGTAAATGGCATATTTTCAGAAGCCTACAGGAGTAAGCTATAGGACATCTTTGTATCTCTGAAGTTACTTCTTTTGGGTAACAAACCTGATATCTCTGCATACACAGCTTTATTATATACTAAACAGCACAAATATCTGAGGTTAATACCTGTACAAAGGTTTCAAAAAAATCACACTCAAAGTGCCCACTGCCTTTTTCTGAAAAACTTAAAGAAAATCAGGAATATTCTTGTAAAATTTCAGGACAGGTGTTTTATGTTTTAAAATTCTACAGAATTCTGATGGACTGCTTAAAGTGATTTTAAAGCAACTGAACAAAGACCTTTTTCTCCACTCAAAGCTTCCAGGGAAGCATGTCAATAAGCAGAAGGTATGAGCGAGGAATCAAGAACTTGGGGTGTCATTCTCTATGCTTTCATTAGATTTACTGAAGATAATACACCCTGAAAGCTATGTATGAAACAGCTAGAACAGCTTGTTTGTGAAGATGTAAGAATTATTTGCAGATGGCCTGAACATTCTCAAGGATATTACAAATTGTGAGGGAAAAATATACCCTTTCTTTTAAACATTTGGTTTCTATAAAATAATATGCATCATGTCAATCTGCACAAAATCCTTAACAACTGCAGAGATATTTGAGACCTTACAAGTCTTCTGAAAACCGAAATACAAAATAAACAAAAAACAGCCAGCATGGGACCATTGAGCAAATAAATGACTTTGAATTATCTCTAAGTAGAATTTAGTATTGTATTGAAAATTGATTTATTTTGCTTTTAAAAATGCATCTTAAAAAAAAATACAAGTAGAACTTGCATAATCCCTCAAACTTAAGGCATACATAATACGCATTAGTACTTGAGAGCATAAAGAAATTGCTTGGGTTTATTAATCAGAGAAAACAAATGCAAAAAGTCACTTCAATAAACACAGGAAAAGCTGTCCTTACCTGCCAATGCTTTAAGTTGGTCTAGTGTTGGAATGATAGGTGGTGATCTCTTTTGCAGAAAAAACATGACCATCATGGTCAGAGAGAAGTTTGTAATCCAGGTACCAGGAACACTATTTGTAAGTCCATGAACACGGGCCCAACATCGTACACTGAACACTAGTGCTCGTACACGTGAATCAAGACAGCCATAGATGTACAAGAGTTCTGAACTTTTTATAGCAATGCTGAAGAACAAATGAAAAGTAAAAGACATGTAAATAATGACAGAATCGTTAAGTACCAGACGCAGTGTGCGTTGTTCAGTCCTAGAGCACCAGTTATAAGGGAAGAGGATATCCATTAAAAAGAAATATTGAATTTTTACGCATTTAAAAATATAGAAGAGAATGCCTGAAATTGCCCAGGATTAAATACTTGGCAGGTTTCCATAGTAAGAAGGATACAGTCTATCCCAATATATAATAAAATACAACTAGAACTTCTTTACAATTTTAATCCAGAAAGTAATAAAATAATGCACTGAAAAATATATGAAGTGCAGAGACACAATGAAATTTGCAAAACACGTCAATTTGGTAATTTTCAAATGACTAATACTTGGTTTTGCTGAAGAAACAGCTAATGTGGAAAGATAAGGGTTTTCAGAGGGGTCAGTTTTTGATCTGCTTCCTCATAGGGTCATACAAACATTCACGTAGTGTACAAATGGGAATGCAAGAAAAAGCAGAAAATAAAATGGAAGCATGGGGTGAGAGCAAAACCTACTTTGGGGTCAGTTTTAGTCTAAAGTGCTTGTTGAACTACAGATGCAGGTGTTTTTACTTCCAATGTTGCACCGAATTGTTCTAAAAGTCCAGCGTGGCATTTTGGGGAAGTTTACCACATCAAGGTTTTGTAACACCTGGACTTCTAAAATTTCAACTCTGAAGTGCTTCCTTGTGTCTGCACAGGTTTGTTATTACTCCAAATGATAACAAGACAACACACAGAGTCCCAACCAGCCACACCATCAGCAGAGAATTACAAGGAAGTTTGCACAGAACTGCGTGCCGACTTTCACAGTGGCTGCATATACAAAAGTAATTATATTGTAAGACATTTTCTTACTACTGCCTTAACAACTCCTGCATATTCTGAAACAGAACTTTGAGTACTTCAGAAAATTCAGTCTACGATCTGATTGTATCTGATGCAGACAAATCACAAAATCTGCACTGAAAGTTGTATCAAAAGTATTCTGAAAGATAATCACTTGTATTTTACTATTCCCTAACATCAGTGAAAAGGGTTAGCAACTCATTTTTGGTTACCCTTATGCCAGGGCTACGGATTGTATACTGGATTAAGATGGATATTTCTTAACAAAGTAAGTGACAGCAAAAAAAATTCTATGCTTTACTGTCAACCAAATGAGAGCAAGCTGGAAGAGGAAAAATTGATGCAAAGAGAAGTATTTCTAAGAAGCCTGCTCCCTCTATTGGGCACTGCTGAGAAAGGTCCTAAATGACAGTAACAGTTTAGACTCTGTTTTCTGATGCAGTGAGTTAATTCAGCATTCGAGATACCTTGCCAGCAAACAGGTGTATGCAGGCGCTTAGGAAGAAAAGAAGGACACCAAAACAACTAGAAGCCCAATCACTGAAAATTAAAACAATGGAGCTGCTTAAAAAAGCAATCAAAAGAAGGCTGTGCATATACTCGTACACAAAGGGAAGCAATAACTAACAAACATTGCCTTCTTTCAATTCCTTACAAGCTAACCTTATTGCATAGACACGTTTTCAGGTCTTCAGTCGCAGCTAGCAAATATTTCCTATGCTACAGAAAAGTATCTTACGCACATTAAAACCTAAGCTCTAGAAGTCAAAAATATTCTTTTTACGTTTAGAGCCAACATTCACATTTCTTAATAACACAGAAAGGAGTAGTCTAAACAGTACTCATTGAAGGTTTTCAGAACATAAGTACTGTAGTATTTTTCCTAAACTTTTTTAAACCACGTCTCACCTGTTGCTCACTGACAGATCGCACTGGAATCCTGTTGGTTGATGAGAAAATTTCACCAGTGGGCAGCGAGCATTGAGTATCTTCTGTACGCTTACACATCCAGGACCAAAATTATCAAGGCAATCACCAATCACAGAAAGAATTTTCTGAGTTGCTAATCTTTCAGATGGTAATCTTTTCATCTGATACTCCATTTCGAAAGGACCTTTTTTCTAACACAAAATTTTAAAAGTAAACTGTTAGTTCTGGAACCAAAGAGACATTTAAGAATACTTCTGAAAGACTCTACCAATTTGCAAAGGAGTCTGTACCACAACAGACTGAAAGACAAGAATTATTCAAAGTAGCCCACAGAACTTCAAAAAAGTAAAAAATATTCCTTTTTCTATTCTTTTTCAGTGATTCAACTTTTCCAGGTTAATAGTGATCAACTTACTGGAAAGTAACTTGTTCAGATGAGGGTGTAAATACAACTACATCTCACTATCTGCCTAAAAGAAGTAATTCTGGAATTCCTAAGAGAGTATATATGCTCTGACTGAAAAGAGGAACATACAATTAAATTAAAAAGAGGGGCAAAACACAACCAAACCACCGTTAATTTCAAACCACCAGTAATTCCATTTCAAATCCTGGAAGAACAATGCGTTATTAGTGAACCAAGTAGCAGTGTCAAGGAAAAAGTCTTTAATTTAAAAAAAAAAAATTAAAATTTTAGCATGCAAATTACTTAATCCTTCAAAATGAAGGTAAGTTTCTGTAAGACTTAAAATAATCACATCAGACACAGTTTTTCTGACAAATAAAAAAAGTGGAGATGCATTTTGACAACATCAGACGAATTTTCCTGTAGGTCTTTGTATTTTGATTTGTCGTGTTTGTTGTAAATACCTCAATAAAATAACTTCATGCCTATTAAATCTCTGTTCTCTTTATATTCTCTCTCTGTTTCTAAGCCTCAGCTAATTTTGCTTGTTAATCGAATACTTGACACTGACTTAGCCTCCCCCTTGGAATATGTCATGGATGAATGCATACTACACAAACAGCACTGTGCAGTGATTTAACTAGTCCTCTGAGACACAGAGGAAGTTACTTTTGTTGTCATCAGGTTAGTGCAAAGAAAACATGCACTCACAGACAGTGAAACTATTCAGAAGTTACAGACCTTGCAACCTTTCCCGCAAACTCGCTTTAGGTGCTGAAATTCTGAGTTGCTCTGGCAATCATTGAGGTGACTGTTCTGCTCTCCTCTTGGCAACATTTCTCCAGCCAGCACATGTGTTTGAACATACCGGGAAGACATCCCTAATCCCATTCGGCTGCACGGCTGCATGCTACAGCGTGGCTGGCTCAAAGTGAAAGGAGCCTATAACTATTAACACTGAGGTAGGTAACAGGAAAGGAAAAGATGGGAACTCTGATGACATGTTGGTGTACCGGTGTTCAGACCTTTATGTTTGTGATAAAAATCACAATGTGCCTTCCCAGAGAGCAGCTAAGTATCTCTCAGAAGCTGAATGAAGACTTTTTTGTAATGATAAAACAGACACTCTTCATAATTGATAGGACCTTCACATATAGCTTTGGTGCCAGCTGGGGGAGGATGAAGTACTGATACACTCGCCCCAACCCTGCAGTCCTCCCCCTACTCTTGCCATGTTGCTCAGAACAGCAAATGTAGATAAACTATTACTTTGATGTAAATTGACATCGTACTCTAAGCAAGAAGCATAACTGTTTTAATGCAAAAAACGTCACTCTAAAAATATCACAGAACCCTGTTTTAAGTCATTCACCAATGTCCCTAATGTCTTATCTGTGGTCAAACACTATACTGATAATCCACTTTTGTTAAAGAATGCTCCCACTTTTGCTGCTTTTAAATTCACAATCAGTTTGCCCTCAGACTCAAAAAATGTTATGCATGTATGTATGTAAATAGGTGCTGAAATGCTGGTACCATTGCTGGTACCTCCTGAAAGTCTGCAATAGTCCAGATATTTAGTGTACTAAATAGCACAAAAAAAGAGTGAATTTTCAATCTTCAAAAGCTTAAGCCCATTGCATTTTTTTTCTTTAAGGGAAAAAAACCTAGTCTTTCCCAAACTATCTGTCACCATACAAACAAAAAAGAAGTTTTCAAAACACCAGAATCACTTATTAAATTACCCATTCAGAAAACATGAAGAATACCAACTTCTCCACAGGGCATTTCTGATCTAACTCTCCCTTCTTCCTATCCTGATTCTCATCTCTCTCTTTTGTATTTCATTCTCCATTCTGAAAGGATATTTACACTGTCCACAGTCAAAAAGCAGCAAGAGATAACATCCTTCCAAAAATGCCTTGTCTAGTCCATTCCCATTCTTTATGTCTACACGCACAAGGACTGACACACGACCTATTCTAAATAATCATTATGACTTGAAGCTGCCCAAATACCAACACTAAACATGTGAACTTGGTTACATAGAGCAGATTTCCAAATCGTAGTATGGGTAAAGACATGATTAAGATGAAATTTAGTATCTGCATTGAAAAAGGCAATGCTGTTGACTGAATACTGCTTACTGGCAGTCTTGTAACCCTCCAGCTTCTTGAGGTAGTGAAGCAAATTCTGTGCTTTGGTCAGCTAATTCAAGTGAGTGTATTTCAATTTCAAGCCTCTACACGTGCTTAGTAATCAGCACTTGTCTTGGTGCTTGCTGTTGTACTATCAATGGGGCAAGCAAATAATTATGAACTATCTTATGGAAAGTCTGACAACTAAAATATCTGCATTACTGATCTGGCTCAGTTTCCATTTTGCTCCTGGGTCCTGGTCCCCAAAATATCTACAGTTCACACATACCAGCTTATCCTCGGGTTCCTTTCAGGAGTAAGCCAACTAATTCCTTCACAATGAAAATCAGGTGCTGTTAACATGATAATTTTCCCTGGACAGACAATACAAATATGAACATGTGTGCCACCTGCAACTATTCACCAATACTATCCCAGGTCTTCAACTTTCACACCTCCACACACTCTTATGTGTATGTGTGTGTACATATATATGCACCCCAGTACATAATTCAGTAACTTTTCCGTAGCATGAAGTCAACTCTTTAAACTAAGCAAAAGAACCTGACCACCTTCCCAAAATGCACATGCACACACGCACACAAAATTATTATGCTTTAGAACATGGGAGACCCTAAAAATCAAATCCAATCTTTGACTGCATGGATGAAGCCCAGCAGCTCCAGAGAAGAAAACACAACAGTGGGATGGGAAGGTCTGACATCTGAATCATTTTTTGGAGGATGAGGGTTTTTTTCACAGTGAAATTCACCCTAACAGTACAAAGTCTAAGTAAACACCAACTCATTTTCTTCCTATTGCAAGAAAGATCTCTTCCATGTCACATCCAGCTTTTGAAAGTCTTCAAATCCAAACATTCAAATAAACTTGTTCACAGTCTATAGTATGAACTAATGTAAAACCTAAGTATAAATAAACTGATTCCTGTGCGTGAAACAGCAAGTGAGCTGCTCCGTTGAAGAAATCCTACAGACTGAAGATGCAGAGCATAATCTTACCATTTTTGTAGCATGCTTTCGTTCATCATGGAAGTCCAGAAACATGTCCACATCACATCCCAATTTGCCAAAGGTGTTGACTGAAGAGCCAAATGGCTTTACCGTGCTGTCTGGAAAATATGCCCGTGCGAAATCCCGAACCAGAGAACAGGCCAGAAATCGAAGCTTGATATTTTCCTCTGTAAGCTGATACTCATTCAGTAGAATGTACATCTGATTGCTTATCTAGTTAAGAAAATAAACACTGTAAAAATACAATGACCCATCATCTTCCATCTATTAACATATATTTTCATCTACTTAATATCATTGCAATTAGATTTTTTTAATCTCAAGCAGGTTTATTTCATACAGAAAAAATTATTTTGACAATTAAAATGACTAATTAATCTATTTGTTTCAATGAAGGAGAACCATTCACAGAAAATTCTAACAGAGGCTCCTTTTTTTTAATACAAATAAATTGCTTTATAAGTTGCACATGACCACTTGCAAATCTCAAATGGACAGGGGTCATTTTTAATTGAGAGAGATCCAGAAACCTCTACTTACACTGTCTGCATGACAAAGCTTTTGAATAAGCTCTTTCACTGGAATGTGAGACTGAGGAGAGAGGTGAACTGGTGTCTCTTCAGCAGCTTGACTCACTGGGTTTTTCAGTGTGAAAGTAAAAAGTCTAGATTTAAATGGGACAACATGATGGTCTGCAGCACTTGGGAGTCCAACAGCATCCTGCAATGAGGCTATACTGTTCTTTTCCGAAAATTCTATTAAAGCATGGATACCCTAAAACATTGAGAATGGAAATAGACAGGGTTAGATAAATGCATACAAGCCCTGAACTGATCGCACTGATATTCAGTTGTTCCAGGGAGTACTGAGCCAGTTTGACATGACAGTCCTGAAGCTGAATGCTAGGTTCTGCACCTCAACACTTTGTAGACACTTTTTCACAAGACATCAAAAATATTTAAGATATGCTATTCTTGGCAGTAAGCACTAAACCTAAAAGTTCTAAAATCTATTTATCTTCACAACTGTAATACTCCAGAAACATAAAAATGTTAGCTCTATTGTTAGAACAATGAATAGCGCTATGTAAATGTTTCAAAGATTTAGTGCAAAACAGGTTGCTAGCTATCACTTAGAGGTGTTGCTTAGCTGGCTTATGAATAAAAATCTGTTGCTCAGCAACTTGTAAACATTAACAACGATAAAAGCTTATTTAATATACTACTTATATATAATTTGCTTAACTTGCATGGATGCACCCTTGACCAAATGCTTGTATTTCTTTTTGTCTAAGTCTAGATTTTAGTTTACATTGTTAATTACTTACACGACTTTCAAAAAAGAAATGACTCTTAATGTTTCCATGACTGGATAAATACTGCAATAATTTTTTTTCATTAAGTTTTGGTGGGCACTTAATTAAAACAGTCCGTTCTGCTTGCTCCAATCGTTCTGTTTGAACCTCAGTGAATGTTTTCTTTCTGGTATTGACTTCAGCATCTGCAAGAAGAAATGAACATCAAAGCTTTTATATGCAAACAGAAAGATTTAAAACTGATTTTAGTACACTTAATCACTTCCTCTGGATTGAACAACTGAACAAAGGTTTGTCCTGGCTCTCTAAGAGGGTTACAGCAAAAGAGAAAACAATCAAGAATGAATGAAAGACACAAACATAAGCATATTTCTCTCACAAATGCATACATTTGTAAGAACAAGGAATAGGAAACATAGGAAGAAAACAATACTGACTTCCCTTGATACCACAGGACGATTCACGGTATAAGGAATCTTTGCTCTTCTTTGATTTGCTGTTCACCATCAAAAAGCTCAGCACAGTCAGACTCTACACACAAGTCTGGAAATACCAGCTAGGGGATGATGCAGAGCTAGACCTTTGGCAAGCTGCACTGAAATTATAATCTCTCTCAGCTGCCACAAAACCAGCACTTTCACCTTCGGAACAATTCAACACTTGCTTATTTTTACAATTCATCACCTTCTTTTACAGTAAACTCCCACTCAAAATTTTCATTTTATACTATACTTTCATCTACTCTACTACAATAAACCCACAGATCAGTCATATCTCACCACACTACTGGCAATCTGTTGTTGCTGACAGCCTACAGAATTAACACGGAAATGAGACATGCTGGAACATCCAGAAACACAGAAACTTTTTTCTTGATTGCATACAGGCAAAGGGACCACATCCCGAATTTGAAATCATAACCACTTCCCTGCATAACTCAAACTAATCCATTGATCACATCACATTATTAGAGCCTGTGAAGCTGCTACCTGTTAATATTGCCATTTGTAATTCAGACTGGGAAGCTGGAAAACATGCAGTTATTTCCCTGCAGCTACTATCTGCCACAGAAAGATTCAACCGAGAGCTCTTTAGTCTATGTTTTGATTTTGATGAACCCACAGGATATTGTTGCCTCAAGAAAATCTTAACTATCATCTAATGACACTTGTTAATATTTAATATTATTTTTAAAAAATCTTTTATGTTACAAGTTTGAGCTCATAGACAGGCTTGTAAATAAAAAGTAGTTGTTTCAATAGCTTAGTTTTATATTAGCATTTTTCATCAGAAGACCAAAGAAGCACTTTATGAAGATGATAAATATCCCATTTTCCGTAGGAGCAGAGAAGTGTGAAGTGACTGAGATGAAGAAAGGACAAGTCCCATGGACGAGTGATACAATCAGGAGATGAATCCAGATCTTGTCACTCCCACAGCTCTGTGCATTAGGCTATATGATTCTTGCCTGATTTACCACCTATACAGGCGTAGTTACTATAGCAGACAATGTGCTCTGACATCTCTTTCCGCCACTGCACAGTTCGAGCGTAGCACAACTGCAGATGACCCCATCCAAATGGTGGCTGTAAGCATTTTAAATGCATGAGAGGCAGTCCCCCAGTTCCATACAACATTTCCAGTTAATGCCAGAGTTTCACAACTATTTTAAACAGGTATACACCAGCACTGCTGCTGGAAGAAACAGCCCCATCTTCCACATGGTGTTTGTACATATCCTACTGCTGCCCTCTGCATGCCAACGCTAACCCAGGCATGTAGCAAATACACAGTCATGTAGCAAACCAGGTGAGACTAATGATCAAACTTATACACCAAAATAAGGATGATTACCTGAAATCTGGAATTGCTCCATATTTGTTAGTACAAAGATAGGAACAGCGAGACTGTGGGTTTTGTGAAACTGTGATAATACAGCCTGATCTCCTCCTCTCTTTACGGAAAGCTTGCTACCTAGTGTTTGTCGAGCTCTGAAACGTGAACATGAACAGAAGCACAGGCCTCAGGCTCCCAAGCGCGTTAACGGCAAGTTACATGGTTCGCCCAAGTTACAGCACATCAATGAGGCACAGTCCTCACGAGTTATGGGGCTTGTACTTTGTCCTAAAGACATGGCAACAATCAATCGTTTCATATGTGTTTCTAAGGGGGTCTCTCGGGAATAACCACCATCACTGCATTCACCTCCAGCTGATATCGACGTTTACTAAACCAAGTCCTAGACGACGACAGCGGATTCTGCCCTCCCGGACCGCACCCGGCCGCTGGGGGAAAGCACAGGCCGACCGCCCCCCCGCTCCGGGCCCCGAGGAGCTCCTCACCCCCGGGACACCGGTAATGCTCAGGCGCCTCCCTCGGAACCGAACCGCCCGCCGCAAACACGACCGGCGGTCGCGCCCCTCCCCCCCCCCTCGCCC
>NW_009646945.1:5189967-5191682 GCF_000708025.1 Charadrius vociferus
CGGGCCCGGCCCAAGGCCGTGGCTGGGGTGGGGTGGGGGGCTGCAGGGCGCCCGGGACATGGCCATGGGCCTGCTGTGTGGTTCCCTGCGCGCGGGATGGAGATGACATGGCTTTCTTTAGTATTTTAAAACAGTAATTTATGTAAAACTCGTGAGTACGTCCGTGCTGTACACGAGGGGTCGTGTGACTACTTCGTGTGTTAGCAGGTCTTTGCTGCAGAGCTACACTCTTGGTGTGCCCCGGGTAAGTCAGGGTCTGTAGGTAATTGCTATAACCTTATTATCTTTGTTTTGTATCTCAGGATGATCAGGTGAAGAGAGTAGTTTGCTTTTAAAATACTACATTTCAATTTATGCCCTATGTACACGTGCCATGGAGCAGAAACGTGTGTTTCCTCCGTCTCTCCATGGTAAGTATGCAAGTTTCCTCTGGAATTCTATGACTTGTCCTTCATTGATGTGGGGAGAGAGAAACTCCTCCTCTTTTTCCCTTTGAAGCTGGTCTAAAAAAGGAAAATGGTTTCATTAAAATTAATTGTGGGTTTTTGGAAAACTAATAACCCAAGCAGGTTCCTGAAAGAGGATACCAAAGGTGTCCTAGCGTGAGAGCTGCCACATGTTAAGGATGTGTTACTCAGCCTTAACCTCCCACTTTCAAGGTGTTGACAATTCTGCTCTCTCGTAGGCCTGGCCTCTCTCCTTTTTACATCTCCTGTACCTTTTTCTTCAGTCGCCTCATTTCCTTCCTCTGTTTTTTCTTCCTTTAATCATCTTCAACTTTCTCGCATTTTTTCACAGCTGTTTCTTAGTGAGTCCACTGAATAGTGCAACTGAACAAGGCCAAACTCAACAAAGAAGATATATATTCCTTTATGGAGATTTGCCAATGTATTTATCATCTGTATATTTTGGGGAAGAAACCATATGTCAGCAGAGGTTAACCCTGCTAGCAAGTGTCCCACATACGAAATCATGATGCTAAGGAAAACAAAATCAGGTAGTGAGTCTGTCTGAACCCCTGCACATTTCAGAACATCATTTGTAGCATACTGGACAATTTTGAACAATAGAGGGGAGGTAGCAAATGTATAACCTTTAAACAAAGGAGTCAGTGTGTCTGGATAATACAGGCAGAAAACGAGTTGTATGTATTGATAATAAACTCAGAAGCCTAAGGTGAGCGTTCGTCCTGAAACTTTGTAATGAAAGTTTGGCCATTGACTTCAGTAAGCAAATAGTCATTATAGTGCAGATAATTATCAGAAAATCCAGCTAGTGTCTCACGAGGTCTGGAGGCAGGTTCAACTCACCAGCTCACTGCTGTGGAAGCTGGTTTTGGTGATCGGGAGGTCCCACTTCTCTCCTTAATTCACTGAAGAGGAGCTATTGGGCAGCACAGTCCTGCAAGAGTTACTGCCTTTTGGATGAGAAATAAAACGTAGTCCTGCCCAATTTTAGTAATTGTCAAACTCACGCTACTGTCTCCCGGAGTATTTAATCCTACTGCCTCTGACAAATCCTTCACATTGTTGTCCTAAATTCCACCCGAGTTTCAGCTGAAGTTGTATTCCGATACTGCTCAAACTAAATGTGTGTAGGAGGCCGGTGGGATCCCCTCTCGATGCGCATGGGAACATCACGGGGGGGGCCGCGGGAAGGGCTTCGCCGATGCCACCGTCGGGAAATGCCGCCACCGCCGGGGACGTGCTGGGGCA
>NW_009646945.1:5191978-5222427 GCF_000708025.1 Charadrius vociferus
GATGGAGCCGGGCGGGTTCCCGGCGGTCCTCGGCCGCCTCAACAGCATCGTGTTTGTCGCTGGAGTCGTTTGATCTGCAGCACCTGTGCTGTCCCCGGGGGGGGCTGCAGGGCGGGAAGGGGGGCACTGGAACACCCCCCTGCTGGAGGGGAGCTTATTGCCGCTGTCAGCGCTAGGGGTTGTGTGTGTGTTTTCTTTTTCCAAGGTGAAAACCTGAAATGATGTAAAAATTGAAATTGTGGGTATTTCTTGTCCTTTAACAGCAGAACTTTTTTTTTTTTTTTTTTTTTTTTTTTTTTTTTTTTCCAAAGGTGTCTAGGTCTGTCGGTAACTTTTCTTAAAAGCAAATAAGGACTTTTTTTTTTTTTTTCATCACTGATGGACAAGTACTTGCTACTTAGAAAAATCATTCCTTAAAAGCAGCACAACAAATCTGTATTATGGGTGTATGGTCGTGTTGAGCCAGTCTGTGCAGTTTTTGGTTAGGTTTTGGGTTTGGTGGTTGCGTTGGGTTTTTTTTGTTTGCTTGTTGGGGTTTTTTTTGTAGATTTTGTTAGGTTTTTTGTTTTGTTGGTTCTTGACAAAAACAAAAATCCCACAGGAGCTCAGAAGACTGGTGTCCAGTTACTCTTATTTTAATATGGTGGATACAAGGATGCTCTCAAGCAGCACACTTCTCAGAAAAAGGAGTTTAAGGAAAAGCTACTTGTGATAAATAGAGAAATAAACCCTTGGCTTGAAAATTACTCATGTGATGATGTTGAAATAATGGCAGAACTGGAGAAAGAGTCTCGTGCTTTAGCAACTGACTTAAGTGCTTACATTTAGTTTTATTTTTCCACTGTATGTAAAAACAGGTTTTTTAACTGGGAACTTAAGTAGAGCATACTTAGTGCTGTAATTTCTTCATGCACCTGGATTGCATAGAATGATTTAGAACAATTTGAGTGCCCACCACAGATATTAGTACAGGATTTTAGGGTTAAAAAGGAAGAATGAATTCCCTGTTGGCAAATGGACCTTTTTTTGCCAATGGTGGAAATATAATACATAAATTGCTGCATAATTAAAAAAAAAATAGCTTTACGTAGTCTAGACACTGCTCTCATTATGTAAACATTTAGTATTTAGAATTCGCTAGATATAGGGGAAAAGTGAAGGGTCTGCTGCTTTTCTCAAGCACTAAAAGCACAGAACTGAGAATATGTAGATTATAGTCCCTTTTTCTTGTTATTCAGAGCTTTTTGGATAGTAGTGAAACTGTCAGGAATATTATTAGTATTGTGCTGTAGTTTGGGAACATTTTGAGGAGCAGAGCTGGCACCTATGGAAAGCTGCATTTGGTCTGAACTTTACAGGTGCCTTATGCATGAAAACATTATCAGAGGGTGAATTAGTTTAATTGTGGTACATACTTATCTTTATCCACAAAAGACTAGAGCATCTAGAGGCTTATGTTTTTCTTCAGAAAGTCCCTCAGGACTAGTTTCTGATTTTACCTGACTTTACACATGCAGTTTCTCAGTTCCTTTTATGACTGGACTGTTTCTTTTCTCTCCGCCCCCACTAATTCAGCACAAAAAAAAAAAAAACCAAAACAACCCAGTGAATAAAAGTCCTGCTGTGGGGAAAAATATACATCTCCTTTACAACAAAGAGTAAACACTTTCAGGCTTTGTTAACAACCTTTATCTTGGGCATGGAGCAGGAAGATGGGATGCTAGGTGTTAGAAAACACCCTTAGCATCTTTTATTTCTTGTGTAGGTTGGAAAAACCTGACCTCTCTGAGCACCCCGGATACAAAGCCTGGGCGCTCACCACTCGAGCAGTGCTAGTGACCGCAAGGCTTCCTACACGGCTGCCCTAATGCTAGGGGTGCCGTCAGGTTGACTTGAGGCTGGGTGAACTGGTGTAGAGTGCTGGTGAAAGTCGCTGTGTCCATCTTGGGGGGACGGGGAGGTATGGGGCCGCACTGCCCCTGTCACCCCGGGGGTTTGAAAGGGAGCACGTTGCACCGCAGGCACTCCCCTTTGCCTTTTCCTATGCTGCATCTGCTGAGCTGTCCTGTCCTGTCCTGTCCTGCCTTTCGAACTCGCAACACGTGGTCTGATTTTCTTTGCCAAGTCAGCCGCGTCATTTTACTCAGTTTTCTTCAACGTTAGAGCTGACGTAAATACTCTAACCCATGAGAAATATGTGCCACAAAGCTTCCACGTCCTTGCGGGGAGGGTAAGAAAGATAATGATCATAACCAGAAACTGTACCTGGGTAAACGGCATTGCTTCGTGGCCTCAGGGGACCGAGACCGCTGCTTGTCCTTGAGATAAATAGGTTGTGCTTGCTGCTTTTCTTTTTTCTTTTTCTTTTTTTTTTCTTAAAGTATCTTTTTGTCTGGTTGTTATCTTTTGACCAAAATAGATGGTTGCAGTGGATTATCAAAAAGGGAAACGAGAGCTCTCTAAATAGGGCGTGCTCTACTCAGTTCTGCTAGAGGAAGAGGAGATCCTTCTCTTTGCTATTAGCAAGTATGAGGCAGGAAGAATAAGACTCAGGACCTAACCATGGAAAAACTATTTTTCGCTACTACTTGGAAATCTGGATGATCATACAGTAGTTGGATTCTTTTTTGAGCTGTCATCTTTTTCTGCAGAAAAATCCCCTGTTATCTCAGCTTTGTGATTACTAGTTTTTCTTTCCGTGAAGCCTGTGAAGCAAATGATCATATGAGTATAAACCAGTCCTTCTGCTTGAGCTGGTCTGCCATGGCTTTATTTGTTTTGCTTTTTTAATAGACTGCTACAGAACACTGTGAAATTATCATCGGTGGTAAATAGGGGTTCAAGAACCATGACGACTTTAGGGATTATATTGAGACGTTTTTGATGGTTTTGTGTGATGTAACCAGGATAAATACAAGGTAAGCGCTCTGGACATTTAAGTGTTGAAAACTATTTGTGTCAGTGTTTTAATGACTGACTACACATATGTTTTTAACTTGAATAGAGCAACTCTCTCTGGCTTAAAGTAGGAAGCCGGGATGGGAAGTGACTTTTTGGGATGTTGAACCCAGTTTCTTCTAGTGAAAGTCCACTTCAGCAAAAGGGTCAAGATTTATCTTTAAAAGTTATTGTTAGGACTAGTGAGGGCGGAATAAACTGCTGGAAACTGCTTCAAAAGCTCGTTGCTTTTATGCTAACTCAATTTCTGACTTTGTTCTGAAACTGGTGAAAATTTCAATTCAAGTCTAGTTCTGATCAGTTATTTGCAAAAAAGACGGGTTGTGTATCTCAGGTGGTGACTTGCTTGTACTTTATGCAATGATACTAACAGGTGCTTATTACTAGTGGAATGATCTTGCTGCATGACCTTCTCCTCTTTCTGGACATATCACATAAATTGCTCGTAAAAGCTTGGGGATAAACTAATTGAGTATGTTTATATGTCTCTGTGTCATTAATTTCCAAATAATAAATCTCTTCGTTTGTATTGAGGGTGATCCTTCATTTTTGCATATCCAGCACAATATAACTAGTTTGCGCTTCCTTATTGTGCCAGTTTCTCTCATGAAAAGCTTTATCAAAGTAAATTCCAAGAATGAATGACAAGGGAAGCTCACTAATAACCTCTAAGTAAAATTTCGCTAGCAAAGACTTTTCCTCCATTTCCCCTTCACCCAGTCTACTATGATTTTCTTCGTAATACAAATTAATAATTTTAAATCTAACTGTATAATAATGAGCTGGCTATCACCCTGGTCACTTCTTTTCATTCTTACTTTGCTAAAACAAATTTAGGTGAAAAGTGTTTTCAGGTTTGTTTGTTTCTTTTTTTTCAGGAGTGGTTTTGCAAAGTGGACAGTAATGGAGTATATGAGCACGGGTAGTGATAGCAAAGAGGAGATTGACTTGTTGCTAACTAATTTAAATATGTCTGAGGTGATAGACATCATGGAAAACCTTTATCCAGGTGGAGACCTCGCAGTCTATGAAGACAGCTTAATTACAATGTGTGAAGAGGCGAATCAAAATGAAGAACGTGCGGAATCTTTACTGTTTTGTGAAAGGGAGGTTTCTTTCATGTCTTCCGTCAAATATGGGACTGTGGAAGACCTGCTTGCTTTTGCAAATCAGGTGTCCAACACTGCAAAACAATTTAAAGGATGCAGACAGCAAGAATCTGGAATCCTCTTGAATATGGTATGTCCCTTTTCTTTTTACTTGAAAATCAGTAGACCTTAGGAATTAGAAGTTTTTAATGAATCTAAGTAAAGATCACCCCCGATCCCAGGAGTAACAGTCAGGCTCTTGTTCCCTGTGCAAACCTGGGACTGGAGGGGATCTCTGAGGTCATCAAGTCTGGCCCCTGCAGGCTCAGGCAGCTATGGAGAAAGGTCTGTTGTTCAGAAAGATCCACTCTATGCTGCCTCTTGCTATCCCTGGAGATTAGAAAACGTTTCCCAACATTGAAAACAAACTTGAGACACACAGTAAAAAACAAAAGCTACAACTATGGTGGCTTACAGGTTTGGGAGACGGTAAGGGTTTTCCAGTGCCTTGTGTTCATGCAGTAAAGAGAGTTCATTATGCAGAACTCCCAAATAAAGGTCTAGGATCTATTTTGGTATAGTTACTGAATTCAGTCTATCTGCACAAAATGTAAAAAGTAGTCGTGTAAGGAGAAAAAGCATATAGTATCAACTGTGACTTTCAGAATTACAATATTACATAGTATGACAAACTGCTAAATTCAAGTATAGATGTGTTGTTTTAAGAAATGTTATTTTTTTCTCTAAAATGATTTGTGTTATACAAGCATCTGTAGATATTGGTGTCACTGGACTTCTATTTAAAATCAGTTACTCTAGAAAGAATTATGAAATGGAAGTTTATTCATATATGTTTGCGCTGCTGCTTTATTTTCTTAAGATGTTCTACACCTATCATCTTAAATATCTTGCATGTAATATGTTTTATATGTGAACATTGGTTGCTTGAGGCTTACTGGTTACTCAGGTGTGAAATAGCACGAGGTATTGCTTTATTCTGATTTGGAGGGAGCATTGCAGTATTGCAAAACAATCACTTTTAAACTCTGCAACATTGAAATGACACTTACTAATATTCAGTGTTTCCTATACTTAGGATAGACACTGTTCTACATACTCGTGGTTGTTTTGCTTGCATACTCTTTCTACAGATGCATACAATTGGTATGAACCAAATACTATTAGGTGCACGTGATCCCATTAAGCAACTGAGGATTGGAGACAGGGCATTACCTGTACATGCATTTCAGCAGGTCTATCTACATCGTTAATATCTACAGCATTTTAGTTAGGATCAGGAGTGTTTCTGATTGCCTGGTGACCTCCAGTGACTGCACTGTGGCTTGCGTCACGAAGGGTCTTGGAGCGCACAAGCTGGATTGCTTTCGGTTGAAACTGGAGGATGCGTTACAGCCACAAATGAGAGTTCATTCCACAGGACCAGGCTAGGAACTAGTCCTGAAAGCCTCCTGAAAATGTGAATAGTGTGGTGGTTGTTGCTCTCTTGCTCTGCAAATCCACTCCACTTGGTCCGTGTTACTTTCCAGGATGGGTATAACCCATGCGGGTTAGCTAGTCTCGGCCCCTTGAAATGCAGAAGTGAGCAGGCGGGATGCATGGATTGCCAGAGACTTTACTTTGGTTCTGATAAGTAGAGGGGAGGCTCATTCTGCATATCCTAAGCAAAATACTTTTTATTAAAAGCACATACCCCACTACAGTTAAGAACTTATCCTCCCCCAAATTAAGAACTTTGAAGAATTAACTTATTTCATGTAGATACTAGTGACAAATTATAGTTTTAGCAGTCAAGAAGATACTTTCCTAATTGAAGACCAGGAGGTAGTTAAAGCACAGAAACATTATGTGTGTTACATCTTAAAAAGAAAGCTAAATCAAATAATCTTCCTAATATGCTGTTATCTTAAAAAGGGTAGCTGAAGAGCTGGGCATGTGAGGCCATGTGACAGACATGATGTGATAAATACCCTTGATCTGCTTTTACACATCTTCAAGAGTCTCGATACAGTAGCAGTAAACAGGTTAATGATATTGCAGATACTGGCAACACTGTATATCCCTGAATTAATTAGAGCCATATTCACAGGAAATATTACTAGTTCTTTAGCTGAGAGAATATTAAGAGACTGAAGAAATAACACCAAACCTCAAGCAGTCCTGGCTGTAGGGAGGAGTTTGGTCTCTCTCTATCGTGTGCAGAGGGAGGCAGTTGTTTTGGAGGAAGATTTAGAGCAAGATACTGACTTAGATGCTCTGAATCGCTTCCTGGTGGAGCCCTCCTCGCCTTGTTGACAGTATAGAGAGCCAAAGCTCTCAACATTACCCACCTAAAGCAGACAGTGTGACTCCCACTCTTTTTTTTTTTTTCCTTCTTTGAATGACAGTATAAAACTAGAGGAAGGTGGCAAGTAAAATCACAGCAGAATCCTTTGACCTTTTACTAAGCAGCAGAAACTCCGATACAAGATAGAAAATTAAAATGTGTTCCCCCAGCAGTACATGTGATATTAGGAAATGCTGAAACTCTTGCTCACATCGTACAAGATAGCCTGTGAGTAACAGGTATGTGGCATAACAAGTTAGCAGATTACAGGAAGGACAAACATGTGCGGGTAAATCTAATAACAAGAGGTGGGTAATTTCATTAACCCAGCTGCTGTTGTTGTTGTTTCAAGACAATTAATTGCAACTTACACTTTGTAAGTTAGTCAGTCGAGAGAAACGTGGATGCCTGGGCTGTGAATGAATGCCACACCTCACATGCTGTTCCCATTTGGTGTTTCTAAACAAAGACTGCTGAACGGATCGCATGCATCATGTATATATCTAAGTGATACTATTTTTCTTCCCCACTACGTATACAAATTTAATTAGGCTTGAAGTAGTTTTAACTTAATTGTAATTTTTTTTTTCAAAATTTAACTCCACAGATCACACCCAAGAATGGGCGCTATCAAATTGACTCCGACGTGCTCCTGTTTCCGTGGAAGCTGACTTACAGGAACATTGGCTCTGATTTTATTCCTCGGGGAGCTTTTGGGAAGGTGTACTTGGCCCAAGATAGAGAAACCAAGAAACGAATGGCATGCAAACTGGTATGTTAGTTCAGGAGTTTTATCTCTGAGCAAATATTGTACGACATAGTACATACAGTATATTTTCAAATACATCTGCATCAAATTCTACTGTTAGGCTGATGATCATCTCGGTGTTGTTGGCCTACACAAGGTAGGAGAAATGAACGTTTTTAACTGTTAACTTCTTTTAATTTTTTGGCTCTGAGACTGCAAAAGTTTCAGCATTTTGAAGGTATCTGGAACTATGTGTAACTGCCACTGGGCAGGCCTGCTGCGGTGCAGCGGTAGAAGAATTTTTAACTGTCCTGCTGTACTCACGGTGGTAAAATACCAGCATGAGATCATGTCCGTGCTGAAGGTGATAGCAGAACATTTGCTGCAGATGGTTTCAGGACCTCATCCTTTAACTGGGGTCTTCAGACATAAGTTTTCTTAGTGCCATAATGTCCCTGAGAGCTCAGCTTATGTGCAATTCTCATTGTGTTTTGGGTACTGACAGCATAAGGTTGTGAGATCTCTCAAGAAAACTGCTGAGCACCTCCCAATTTTTATACAAGCCAACGTTTTCTTTCAACTTTACTTTTCAACATGCTATTCTAAATAGAGCAGTAAATATTCGGGGCCAGTAAAAGCTCAGCTGGGACACTGCTCTGTATCCCCCAGATTGTGGATAAGCTCCTGCATTACTTCTGTGTGTGCAGGAGTTGAGAAGGCTGTTGTACGTCCCTCCCTTGCAGCCAGTGTATCCACATGGGGACAGATTTAGTTTGCCGCTCCTGCATAACCCACTGCAGAATTAAAGCTTCCTAATGTTTCTGAAAATACAAACAGTATTTCTTATTGCAATAAAAATATTAGCCTCTTATTTGGTTCACAGCCACAAGTCTGAGGGAAGGAGAATAAAAAGAACGGTAGCAGCCTTTCCGTGCGTAAGCAAACACTGCTTTTTATTATCTTAGCAATCTGCCGTCAGTACTTTTTAAAGAAATATAGTGCTGCCAGGTGCTCACTTTAAAGCAAATTTCATTTCTCGTAAGCCATAAAACAGTACTGATAAGGATTGGATCAAGGTCGGTAATGGTCCTTATTCTGCAGACTGTGCTGAGTGCTGCAAGCACTGATCCACCTGTCAGACGGGGTACATGGTTCTGGTAGAGCAGATGAGACTGCACAAAGCTAATGGAAAAGACGGTGGGATTTTTTTATCTTCTTCACCAGGAAGTTTGCATAGAGCTTTTGCGTAACCACCGCATTTTGACGGGAAGAACTTGCTACATTGTTTTTTCTGGAAGATTGCACTTTTTCTTTGGGCATGATTCCAAAAACTCTCTCAACTTTAAACAGGATGTATCTCAACTGGAAAGGAAGAACAAGTCACAGGATCAAAATAAAGCTCTGTATTTTAAGAAGTAGATAGCAGTGCTTTGCTTCCTTCTTCCATGTCAATCTATAGGATAACTAGTTTTGGTATGGATAACTTGTTTTTTGAGCTGCTTTTCTGTGGTTTTGTTTCAATGTCCTAGGTCCCAGTGGAACAGTTCAAACCATCGGATGTTGAAATACAGGCATGTTTCCGACATGAAAACATTGCTGAATTATACGGTGCTATTTTGTGGGATGAAACAATCCATCTGTTTATGGAAGCAGGAGAGGGAGGATCTGTCATGGAAAAGCTGGAGAGTTGTGGTCCTATGAGAGAATTTGAAATCATTTGGGTGACAAAGCATATTTTGAAAGGACTTGACTTTCTTCACTCCAAGAGGATTATCCACCACGATATCAAACGTATGTGTGTGGTTCATTGGGGTGCTCTCTGGTCCGGGCTGGGCTGGGGCTGCGATGGATAGCCTGGGACTGGGCTGGGGCACATAGCCTGCACCTCTGGGAGGGAGGGGTAGGTAATGCTCAACAAATGACAAGGTCAGGTTCTACAGATAATTGTTATTGACACTATTTGTTAATTCACTTCAGTGGAGAGGATGATTCGAAAGTCCTAGTTCCTTTGCCTTTCTTCAGCAACTTAATTTGAAATAAAACCCTAAAGAAAAAGAGAGAAATCAGTCTGTATTAAGCCAGAAGTTTCCCTCTTTCTGTGTAAATTCATCCTGAGTGCATCTGTGCCTACCTTCCACTTACACCTTCTTTTAGGTTTCCGCATGGCTGTTCCTCAGTTTGAGACACTTTAGAACTAAACATAGTTTGTACTGGTTTTTTCTTTCAACAATTTCTGCAAATTTTAGTATATATTTGCTTTAAAAAGCTCTGGGTATTAACATGTATAAATAATCGAAACATATTGATATTAAAGCTGAATTAAATAAAATAATATTAAATTACTTTAAAATTTAATTTTAATGCATTAAATTTAATTTAATATTAAATACTGTTTCTCCCAGCATTACCTCCCCCCACAGACAGATAAATTCTGCCTTTCTAGGAGCAGTGCTTCTAATGAAGACATATCTATTCTGCCAGTTAATTTTGCTAAACCTGAGGATTTAAAATAGAAATATGTAAACTTAAGTGTTACAATAAATAATTGACAGAAGGTGATTATCAGGAATTGCTAAATTTCAATCTCGGTTTTGCATTATTTTTTTTTTTAGTTAATGTGGGTCAGTACTTTAGATGTAAGCCTTTGAGATTTTGACAGCTGTAAAACTGTTTAATTTTCCCTTAGTTGTGCTTTCTAGCTTGTAGTCTTTCCTATGGGTTTATTGTAATTGGCAGTAACAACAACACTAATTAAAAGGTTTAAAAACCAAACCAGCCAAACCCAACCCATGACATCTAGATATGGATGGGAGAATCGGTCGGTAGTGAATGTGGCAGATGTGAGTGCGTTTTGCCTTTCCCAGCCTTTTTCTGCCATTTCGCCTTTCCCAGCCTTTTTCTGCATTGCTGGGTGCAGGGCAGGAGCCGAGGCAGAGGTCGCCTGGGGCCGATGGCCACCGAGGCTGATGGCCACCAGGTCTGGAGGCGCCTGGGTGCAAACCCCGGCCCTGCTCCTGGCTGCAGGGAGCTGTTTTGTTCGAGGGGGTGAGCTGGGGAATCCCGGCCCCTAATGGCAGCCGTGCCTCTGCTCCAGGGAGCCGAGGTGTGTGTTTTCACTGGCCAGGCAGAATCGATTTTTGCCAAACATCTCTTTCTTCCTCACTTGCACCGGGTGTTGTTGAGTCTCTGTGGCGCTGAAGCAGGAGGACATGGGGATTTTACTGAGAGAAAGACCACCCTGAGCCTGGAAGGGGAAGAGGACTTTCTGTTGGCTCTTCGGAGCAGCTCAGTGCTGCCACTCATTTTGACCCTTGGTTGGAAAGCAGTTAAATCTGAGGTTATTTGGTGGGGGAAACTTTAGTCCAAAACCAGCTGGGGCTGCGTGCAGTCCCAAACAGGCAGCAGGGCTTGCTGCACTGTGGCCGTGTGGCCCTCTGCACCGTCCCTTATGTGATGTTTAAAATACGTATCTTCAAAGGTATCCCTAAAATTACACTTATTTACGTAGTTTTGTAGCATTAGTAAGGAAGCAGGTATGTGAAGGATACGGTACCACTGAAATCAAGCCTGTGCCTTCCTGCCGGGTGGTCATCGTGGGCACTGTCAAGATGGAAAATGACCCACAGTTTCCTCGGGGAGAAAATGTGTTTCTGTTATGTAACTTGGAGACCTCATTTGTCCACATCTTCTGAAACTGCAAACAAGAATTTCTCAAGGCTTACGCAGAGCACTACCTTCATAAATATTTGATCAGAAATACAACTACAAAGAAAACCTCTGGGTACAAAGTTGTGCCTTTGGCAGAGTTTTATGAAAGAAAGTGGATTAAGCTCCTAGATGTTGCTGCAATTCTGTGGGATTTTGGAACACTCTGTCTTTTATGACTTTTGCAGCCATAGCCTGTCCTCTGTGGTCATGCTGAGCCGCTCTCACTGCAGGAGACTGGTATGGCTGCTCTGGAGGGGCCTTGGTTCCTCTCTACTTCTGTCTCCACTTAAACTGTTAGTGTAGAGAAACCCCTTGGTGACCAACAGTTATGTTGTTTATAACCAGACCTGCACAGCATGCTCCCTACCTTGGAGACCATCAAACATCTTCAGAGCAAGCCTTGCTGTGCTGAGGTGCCTACCAGTCTCCCCACCTTCCTCCCTTATCCTCAGCCATTTTTTCTCTCTCTTTTTTTTTTTTTTTTTAAGCTAGGAAAATGTCCAGATGATGATTCTTCTTTTACATAAACCAGTCCAGTTTGATTTTTAAGATATGATTTAATCACTAACACTCAGACCTGTTTTGGCTAGGAGGAGGACTGTGTTGGCTATAGAGACTGGCTGGGCTAATCTCCCTTTTTGGGCTAACATCCAAATGAAACAGGCATGTTGTAAAATAAATGCACAACATGCTAGAAATTTAAATGCTGTCATTTTTGTTTTTCTTTTAGCAAGCAACATTGTCTTTATGTCAACTAAGGCTGTTTTGGTGGATTTTGGCCTAAGTGTGCAAATGACTGAAGACATTTACTATCCCAAAGACCTTAGAGGAACAGAGGTAAGAAGCTGGAGGGACAAAAGCCCTTATGTTGTGTTACTCTCATGGTTGTGATGCTTAGGCTCAAATTTGGAGCTTGAGCATAGAAGCTTGGGCAAAAGAGTTTCATAATAACTTCTCAAAAAATTACAAACATGAATATAACCTCGATTATATTTTCAACTCACTGAAAGGAGAACCAGGTGTTACACTTTGAAAGCCATGTCACCTTCTCTGCAGTCCTATTTGTTAATAATTATTAAATCTGAAGTCAAAGAGAAATTTGGGTTCACTGAAGTCAAACAGAGGAACAGTACTGTGAGTAGGGTGGTTTGCAGTGAATCAGCTGTTGATCAGAGATGCTTCAGACTGGTTCTTTGCTCTAGCAAAGATTTCTTCTGAGATACCAGCTGTGGACTGGGGTGACCTGCTCAGCACAGTAGTTTCACTCCTCCTTCGAAACCGCAGAAATTGCAGACCTCTGGGTTTCATCCCTTAGCATTTCGAAGCCTGTTCCCCATCTACATGTAATCCTCTTGTCCTTCGAGGGTTATGAGGGTTATGTATGGCATGGGGTGATGATTATCTGGTAAACTACTTAGGCATTACAGTGATGGAGGTGGGGGGCCTTTTAAAAGTTCTCAGTGACTTTGACTCTGAATGTGTGCAGAGGTCCTGCATGTCACTCGAAATACCTTCATGCCAAAATGTTTCCAGGGCTGGAGCTTTAGCAAACAACCAAGCGGCAACAATGAGCTTGGATAGCTGCTGCAAATGTGGCTTTGTATGCTCTCTGTTGCCAGAGGAAGTTTTTTACAGGAAGCACTTCAGCTGAAATGTTGGCACTTACCATTTTGATAGTCTCTACAGCATAGGCATGTGTTCAGAGGAGATACATGTGTAACTGACAAAGAGCATTTCAGTGCTTGGAAGGGTGGGATAAACTAAGATTTCACAGAATGTCAGGCTTGCTTGTTTATTTGTTTTTGAGATATTTGGGAAAATACTTGAATATTTGTTTTCACTATCTTTCTAGTCAGGGGAGTTAAGAACTTAAAATGCTTACAGTACTGGAAGCAACCTGCTTTCTGACATTTAATGTACATGCTTTGTGGGTGTCTTATTTTGGTTTGGGGTTTTTTGTTTGTCTGTTTGGGGCATTTTTGTGTGCTGTTAATGAGAATAAGAAAATTGGTGGGAATGAGTTGGAAGCCCTGGTAGGGTATTTCCCAAAGATAGAGATGTGTGTAAACAGGAAATTTCCAGAGCTGTGGAGTGGACTGGTGATCTTCTGCTCCTGGCTCTTGGAGGACAGGCCAAGTTCATGTTGGTAAGAACAACTGCAAAAAAACGCATGGTTCTTCATTTAGTAGGAAGAAAATTATTCTGCACTTGAGCACCTGCAGTCACATCCTCAGAAAGCACAGAATTCCCACAACCCTGAAACGTGGTGGCGCTTGGTGTTTGGTGTCTCAGGGGAGAAGTAACCACTCCTCAGAACCGGCAGTCCTGCTCTTCTGCCACAACGTTGAGGGCCAAAAGTAAGGTTGCAGAGAGAGCGCTGGGAAAGATTTTCAAATACCAGTCAGAGACTTATAGGAATATAATGAATGTTAATCTATAGGTTTTTCTGCTCACAGCCTTCCTCCTAAGCATCTTCCTCTCTACAGTGCCTGTGTTCAGCCTTGTGGGGTGCCTAATCCAGTCACTCACAAATGCCCACCATAGTCTTTGATGGCACTGGCTTTCCTAAATTTTTTAAAGTACAATCTTGACTGTCCAAAGTCCTCCTGAGTTTTGCACCCTCTATTATGCTGCCTTAAGAAGCGGTGCAGTTGTCCAGAGTCTCTGTTTCTGCACATAGTTGTGCAACCCCTTGTTAGGGCTCTATCACCGCCATGCAGCATCGTGCCTGTGAACTGGCTGGTTTCTACTGCCTCTGGTATTGTCAGGGACTCGTGTCCATGAAGGAAGTGGCAGCTGGAGTTACCTTTCTCCTGTGCGTGTTCTCCCCTGGGGGTTTAGGATTTTTATTGGCTTCTATAGCACAGGAAATCTGAATGTACTAAATCTTCTTCATGTTTATACAAATGAATAGTTGCAATTCTAGGCAGAATGATTGAAAGGTAGTTAAATTTTGTTCAGTTGGTGTAGCATGAAAAACCTGGGGTTTCTGAACAGTGTGTGTACAAGGCGAGCAGCACAATATACCATGGTTGTGATGAAACTGCTCTGCAGGAAATACTTTTTCTAGGCATTTCCTACACTTTCAGTTAGGCTTCTGTCACTTTGTTAAAATATATAAGCTTCAGTTACAACCATTTGAGGGGAGGAAAAAGTTGTCTGCTAAGGTTTATTGAATGTGGAAGGGGTGATTCATTTGCAGGGATGCTAAACTAAAAGTAGCGCAGCAAGAAGAAAAGAACTAGTTTTTAGCTGGGTTGTGTCTCTGGTCTGACTGGCAGGCAAGTGCCAGCCCAACAGTAGGAAGAAGTGGGAGTGGGAAGGTACCTGGGGCTTGGGCTACCTGCTTTGGTGAGAACAGAGTCTTAGGCCAGTCTGAATCGGTCTGAAATCACAGCTAGGGTGCATATGTCATTTTTGCTTTTTGGCCCTGTACAATCGAGGTGCATCTTGACCATTTTCACACTTTGACTGTAACTGCAGGCTGGTTCTTGTTCCAGCATCTTTTTTTTTTTTTTTTCCTCAAGAAGTCAGCTGCTCTTTGTTTATATAGATTTCACTCAAGTTGTACCATATTTGCTACTGACTTTTTTTTTACAAAATTAGAAATTCTGCTCTTTGCTTCTTATAAGACTGAAACGTGGCGGGTACAGGCGCACTTATTCTGTCTTAGCCCACGAAAAGCAACGGATAGGAGTAATTAGCAGCTGTAGTCGCCTGCTAAACCTTTGCACACGCTTCTGATCTGAAGCTCCATTTGCAGATACGGTATGTGATTTACTGGGAAATATTCCTTGGAATTTGCGTGAGCCCTACAGCCGTTCTCAATCTGTGGTAATAAGTAGTCAGACCATGCGGTGATGACTTAACTTCCTGCTCTAGTGTCAGTTAATGGCTTTTAACGTGATTCTTTGTGGCAGGATGACTTGAACTAATTAAAGTTCTGTTTGGCTCCTTTAGAGGGAAATTGGGTGAGGGAAAAGTAGAAACCAGAGGCAAATAGGGCGGCTTGCTAACCTAGTGTGTTGTGGGCTGTGCCCAGGTCGTGTTGAAACCAACTCCCTGGTCCAGTGGTGGTGGCAGAGCTGTGCGGACAGCTCCTGCCTGCCATGGGGTGTGCCTACTGCATCCTGCCCATCTGGTTCTCTCCAGCTGTGCTTCCAGCTGCCTGGAGCTGGCAGGAGCTTCCCACTGGATCCTTCTTGACAAATGCAAACGTTTCAGTGAAACGTTTGGACAGAAACTATTTTTGGTTTAGACAAGTTTAGAATTTTTGGTTTAAAAAAAGGATGGAAGAGGGATGCTTGCCTTAATAGCTGCTTTGGGGTAACCAGGTGGAAAGGACACACATCAGGACTTAAGAGACCTGGCTTTTAAGTTATGCCTTGCTTTAGACCTGGCTTGTTCCTCACCATCCCATTTCTTAGGATAACGCCCCAATATGCACATTATTGGATAAGGGGGGCAGAGGAGAAGAGTGAGGAAGATGGGAATCATAGAATAGTTTAGCTTGGAAGGTGTATATCTGCCAGTTCTATCCAGAAAAGTTGTGTAGTATCCAATGTAACAGGGATTTGAGGAGTGGACTCCTACCCCCAGCTGGGTGGCAGGCAGTGGGGTCACCTCTCTTTAGCCTAGTGCATGCCCATGTTGTTCAAGCAGAATGGATCACTCCCAGAAGTGCCCGGCAAAACAAACTGGCAATTCGAGCACCTCCTTTTGCTGTGGAGGGATGAGGCTCCTGCTGCTCAGGTGAACGAAGCAGAGCCATGGCTTGAACCTCAGCCTCTCACAGCTCAGCTAAGTCCCCCAGCCACTGGGCTGTGCCTGTCTGAGGAGGGCAAACCTGAGATATGAATTTGTCCACGTGCCAGACTAGAAGATCTATGTGATTGTGGTAATGTGCAGAGCAGAAAAGTCTTATTCCCCAGATCGTGTTGGTCTTTAGGCTGCAGGTACTGGTGGGATCCGTTCCTTCAGAGGGGTGTTTCCTGGATCACAAAAAGTCACAATTCATCTTTGCTTGTTGTTTTCCCTTATTGATTAATCTTTTTTTTTGACTCTCCTTCACAGATTTACATGAGCCCTGAAGTTATCCTCTGCAGAGGCCATACAACAAAAGCAGACATCTATAGTATGGGAGCTACTATTATTCATATGCAAACCGGCATCCCGCCCTGGGTGAACAGATATCCTCGTTCTGCATATCCATCCTACCTCTATATTGTAAGTGTCCTTAGCAAAGCTGTAGCACAGTTTCAGTTGAAAGGTTTCCTTTACTCTTATTTGGAAAGCTCCAGTCATACAAAAACTATCAAAATATTTGTCAGAGAGATGATATCATCCTTTTTGCTTCGGGGGAGGGAGGGAAGAAGTGGGTTTTGATCATTTAGTGGAAGACAGAGGCTGAGCTGGAGTCATCTCTGTGGTTTGTGTTACGATTTACAGGCCTTGGGTTTACTGCAAGGACAGGATTAGAACAGCATGAAACTTAATTGAAAAAAGCCATCTATGTTCTACTTGTCTGTTTTGCTTAGAAATTGCAGATAAAAACAGGAACCTGGCAAATTTGATTCTCTGGTTCTTCCAGGGTGATACAGAAATCTGGTGAATTTGCATTGCACAGGATTCTAGGCTTGCTTGGAGTTGCTTTGAGTTTTTAAATTTATGATAAAAACCCGATTTTAAAAAAGGTGTATTTTGTGCAGTTACGTGTTCTGTTCTTATTGATCAGCCCATCTTAGGTAGTGATGAGTTGTAAGTGGGGAATTCCCAGACCACTCGTGGTTATCTGTGACTTCCTCTTCCATTGTTTTTGGAATAACTGCTCCAATGGTCTTTTTTTATTCCAACAGATACACAAGCAAGCTCCCCCCTTAGAGGACATTGCTGAAGACTGCAGCACTTCCATGAGAGAGTTGCTAGAAGCAGCTCTAGAAAGGAATCCTAATCACAGGCTGTCTGCTGCAGACTTACTGAAACACGAAGCCTTACACCCACCCCCAGAAGAGCAGCCACGGTGCCAGAGTCTGGACTCAGCATTGTTTGAAAGGAAAAGACTACTCGTGAGGAAGGAGATGCAGTTGCCAGAAAACATTACAGGTGATGATATCAAGTGTACTTACCTTGCACTCTGTAGACTTGACTTTGTGTCAAAACTCGACTTGACTGAGTGTTTAGAAAGAAAAGAAACTCAAAAAGCTTCTGGAGAGAGACCAGTAAAAATCCCAATCGGATGAGATCAGACCCAGGGCTCATTAAGTGTTATGTAAAACGCCCATTGACTTCAACAGGGGAAGAACTTAGCCCGAATTCTGCAGCTCCGGAAGGGCTGGCTCATGAAAAAGCTCTGGCAGTCATTCAAGGCACTTCTTCACCAAGCATAGGCTGCTGCCCCAAATTGCCTTATTTTGCAACAGTAGTAGAGATGTTATATTGCTACTAGTGATTTGTTTGTTAACAAAAAGAAAAAAAAGTCCCAACAACCACCACCAAAACCAACACTTTTTGCTTCCTTAAAGGCACACACAAAACCATAAGTCTAATGTTGCTAAGTGTCAGCAGTACAAGCCCTTTGTTTTAAAAAAAAAAAAAAAAAAAAGACTGTAGGATAGAACACAGTTCCCTTGTGCATTAATAAGTGCTTTATGAAAGATAACATATGAACCAGTTAGAAAACTCAGTGTGTCCTTAGATAATATCAAGATCAAGGGAGATTTGGTGCCATCAACCTGCTATCCAGCTTCAAACTGCTTTTCTTCTACTTCTAAGATGTGTTTGGGGGATCCTGACAAAAAGCAGTTAAAAACTGACCCCAGACAAGTAGTTTATTTGATTGTGATAAGTATTTGAAATTATATCTATGCAAAGTTTTGGGTGCTGTAATGCATAATTGTTGCAATGAATCCACTTAACATTTAAATCAATCACAGCCTTTGCATCTAGAATGGCATTGTGCCTTCTGGCTTTTGCCTTGTGGGTGCATAATCCTTTGACCAGCTCAGGCCATATGAATCAATTCTTTTGAAGATGAAAAAAGATTTGACCATTAAACTACAACTTTAGTTTAGGTGCTTGAGATCCCAGGACACTCATTACAGAAGTATTCAGGGGACTTCTGCCATTACAAAGGTTTCTTCAGACCTTGATTTAAAAGAAAAAAAAAAAATCAAGAATGATGGTCCCATATTTGTTCTTTATCGTCACACCCAGCCACACAAAGAGGATGTCATCTGTTTAGGTGAAAATTCCCCTGTAATGTAGGGGAATTCTCGAATGGCAGAAAGCTAGCAGAGTTTTTTTTAGTGCACCAAACTCTCCTTTCACACTATGGCTCAGAGGATAAGGAAGCTCTGTCTAGCTGTCCCACCTGATGGAGGGTTTTTTTGAAACAGTTGAATACACTTGCTGTTCTCAGTAGCAAACTGCTTACCTTTTTTTTGCTGTATAGTTGTGGGTTGATTTGGTTTATTTTATTTTATTTTATTTTATTTTATTTTATATTTTATTTTATTTTATTTTATTTTATTTTAGGTTTATGTTACATTGTCCTTAAAAATGAAGATTTCTAAACCACACATAAACAAAAGCAAACATTAGGCCAATTATTCCAGTAATGTCCACAACCATGAAACTGAACTAATATAGCTAGCTGTGCAATAATGACACGCTTTGTCTCTTTCCTTTTTAGATTCATCATTGTGTACTGGGAGCATGGAAGAGTCAGACCTGCTAAAGAGACAAAGATCACTCTACATAGATCTTGGAGCTCTGGCTGGTTACTTCAATATTGTTAGGGGACCACCGGCCTTAGAATATGACTGACTCAGTAACGTTGTATGTCGGCAGGTCAGAAATGGACCTCTACCTCTCAAAACTTGATTTTAAGACTTGATTTTCAAATTTGTACATAAAGACATTGCCATTGTAGGCTGTAAAATGTGAATAGTGTATAATTGCACAGATGATTAAGCTAAACCCTTAGGGGCTCTGATAAGCTGAACAGTGATATTTGTGCGTCTGCTGGTTGACCAACAAGAAGATGGGAAAAAAGAACACTGCTGGGAATGTCTTAATCCAGGATAACTTCCTGTGCTGGGCCTTGCACTTTTGTAAAACTTATAATATATGCTTGCAAATACTGCCATGAAAAAAAAAAAAAAGAGCATGTGGGCTGTAAGATTCAGTCTATCTGAGCTGTCCTTAGACAAAAACCTCCCCCCCACCCCAAAATAGTCCTTGATTTAACCAGTCAAAGACTGGTTCAGTCTTGTTCTGTCTTTGAGACTTGGCCAGTCTCTGGTCATTCTTAATGGAAATCGGGGCCTCCCTTCAGCTGAGGTAATTTCTGTGAGCTGTCTCTGGAGCCAAAGCATCACTTGGTTACAGATGTGTGTTAACTTTGGATCTTCCCAGGGCTGTCAGAGCTAAACAGGGGGGAATCCTTCCCTGGCTCTATTGGTTAGCTTTGGGAGTACCACAGCAAGCTGGCCCTGACAAAGCACAGCAGTGACTCTGCCTGCTTCCTGTGTTAGAGCTTTTGCACGGATATCTTGGGTAATTTTTATGGGTAGATCAAATGTTATTCCCTATTGGTAACAGTGGGCAGGCTCCAGACTCTTGCTTTTTAATACTTTAAAATTGTACACGTATGTAATTGCCGTGAGTGCTGTGGTTTGGAAAGCGTGTCATTAGTGACAAGCTGTGTTTATGTTCCTATGGAAATGGAATTATATTGTTCTTGCTGTGCCTCATACATTTGAAACATGATGTTTTGGATGATAGTAAAACTATGTAAACTGCATAGTTCTGTACATCCCATGGGATGAGAACGTAAACTTTTATAAAACTCTCTTCGATGCTTAGGATGACTCTTTATAAGCATTTGTGTTAAAATGGCATACTATGTATGTTGTACACTGAATCTTTTCTGAAGCACAGTCTCTTTTTCATACACCTATTATTTAATGCTGCTCCTATCTAACACATGATCTTAAACAGATGATTTCTAGTTTGATACTGATATGGTCAGATGAATAAATCCAGCTCAGTGCCTTGAGATGTGGTCACTCTGTTCTTTCATCTTTGAAAACAGTGTGGGGCTGTGGCCGTGTTTGGGTCAACTTCCCCTACCATGGCCCAGGCACACTACACACATCATTCCATTTGTTGGGGAGTTGGGTGAAGGTCGCTGTTGATGGATTTTGGACTCTGGTAACAGACAATGAGTGTTTCTGGCAAAATCTCATTCTTAAACCACAACACGCCTTCTGGACTGCCTGAATGTTGCACAGCAGTTGTGTACAACATGCAGTATATCAGTCCTGATGTTAATTGCCGCAAAAAATCCTGCTGGGAATAACCCACCTGCTCCAGTACTTCATGCAAAATCTCTAGATAACTAGCTGCTTTGGGGAGAGCTGTGCAGGGGAGCCCTCTTCATATTTATCCTGTTTGTAGTGATCGGGATGTTCGGGGATCAGACTTTCAGTGTAGCTAACTTAAAGACAGTATGACCTAATGGTCTGGATGCTCTCCTTTGCCTTGAGAGACCTGGGTTCAATTTTCTGGTCTTTGGCTGATGGCTTTTGATCTTTGATGAGATTCACAGAATTAGTAGGAAACAGCTTTTCAGGTAACTGGGGGTGGGCTTAAAATCTCTTCCCCAGTTTCCCTTCAATAAAATTAAGGTGTTTACCCTCAGCAAATAGTGGCTAGATATAAGGCAAATGCTTATCAAGTGCCTAGATACTTCAACAATGAGATCCATGCAGGAATTATAGGCTGCTAGGGGCTTTTACCACTGCTTGAAAAATGTTACACTGATTTTTCTTCTTTTAGTTTTTTCTTTAATGCCATCCTCCTTTCTGCCACCCAATGATTTAGCATTGAAATATGGGGACAGGTTCACTGTTTAGTATTTGTTCTTAGTATATGGCTGTTATATAAGTGATGAGGTTATCTGAAGTAATTACAGTTTATGTATTGCCAGGCAGAGGTGATAAGGTTTGGCTGAGCGAACCAGTAGCTCTTTATAGGGACATCCACAGGTCTAAACAGTATGAGGCCTCACGACAAGTGTCACTTCAGAGGACTAGTACACAATCGTCAAGTAGCTGTTTAGGTACACTGAACACCAAGCACTGCTACCGGCTCTGTGAGCTTTCTAATAGCTGAGGACTACTTTTCAGGTGAGCCTCAGGCTGCAGCTAAGCAGGGATTTCTCTGTGGAGTAATACATTATACCCCAAGCACATCACATCCCCCAAGCGTATTCCACAGTGGTTGATCCCTGCGTTGTGTAGGTTCACCTGTTTGTGCCACTGCCTGGGGAAGGAGGTCAGGGAAATGAACAGGGTTAGAAATAACCTGGGAGGGGGAAGGTTGTTTCTCTAATCTGGTTGCTTGAGCAGCTATGTACTTGGAGCAATGAAGGCTGGAGGTGAGGGGGAGAGAATGGAAAGGGATGGTGGGAAAACCCTGCCAGCACAAGCCCCAGGGGCATGGCTGGTCTGCACTGAGCTGTGGGATTTTGTAAATGGTTTGCCTCTGTTCGTGTTTTCTGGTGTGTAGCTTCATTTTTCTCTTGGGGGAATACTGAGACTTGTGCTAACTGCAAAGGAAAGTGCATGGAGAAACCCACTACTCGTGGTAACTGATGAAATTGGAGAGCCAGCGGTGCCTTTTCTCCTTGTGGGCTTAGCAGGTTTCTTGGGCTCAAGTCAGCCTGTGACCCCGAGACTAAGCCCACCACCGTGCTCCTCCTCGGGGCTTCCTGGTGTGAGCAGCCTTAGTGGGTGTGGAGATGGTTTGAAGATGTGCTAAGCTTCCCACTCTGTTTGTGAAGGAAGATTTGGTTTAGGTCATGTCTTTGAAAGTACATGGGGGAAGAGAGAGAAGTCAAAGCACCTTTTTTCCTGTTTTCTTTTAGTTGCTGCTTCTTTGCACCTCCCACCCCCCCTTCTTTCTCCCATGCCTCCTGTAAGTGAGGTTTCACTTGCTGCCTGGTTTCTGCAGGTTTCCTAACTCCTTCTAAAATCAGGCCCTTGTTTTTCTAATCCTGCAAAAATGTCGGTGGGTAGAAGAGACCTGGAAGACAAATTGGAAGAAGCAAAACGAAGGGCTTTCCTGCCTGGGGATTAGATGGTCTTCCCTGTTAACCCAGGTGGAGGTTTGAGAGAAGCTACAGTAGAAGTACGGAGCGGTTTGCCATGTCCCCTCCGTGTGCATTGCTGGTGAGGGTGCGGAGGGAGGCCCTTGGCTAGATGCTGGTGCTTTCATTGGGACCTTGAGGAAACCAGTGTGTTGCTCTTCCAGCTAAATTGCAGAAGCGAAGAGGCAGCTGGGGAAGGGACACTGGAGGTGTGACTCCTGTAGCAGCTAGGAAGACCAAATGGGTTGGTTGGGAAGGGCTGGAGTGTAGGGAGCTGCACAGTGCTGTGCAGCACTGGGAAAGTTTGTGTGGATGGAAACAATTTCCCCTGGGGCTGTGTTGGCTGTTTCCAAGGCAGGCTCAGGCACTGCAGGACTTTGCTTCCTACGCTTTGCTTTGCATCCCATGACCAGGGAGGAAGGACTTTGCACATTCCCGATAAACGACTACCAAAGCGCTATTATGAGCCTGGGCATCATTTCTTTTCCTTACAGGAAAGGCCCAGCAAGGTCCACTTCTAAAACTGTCACCATCCAAAGCTAATCATTTGGGCAGTGGGAAAACAAGCCCTTTATAAACGGTGCATGCTGGCCGAACTCAGCAACGCCCCAAAAAATCCAGCCGGACCTTGGGAGTGGCTCATTACAGTCCCATGGGTGCACTCGTGCTGCTTCAGGCTGGCCACCAGAAATAGCCCTGCTGACTGATACTGGGACACGGTGACTCACCGGGGAGGAGGCGAGCTGCTGCCACAGCCACGAGCCTTTGCTGAACTGCGCCACATACCTCCCGCGCGAGGCAGCACCACGTGCCACCTGAGCAGTGGGGTGGCACCGCTGCAGGGTCGGTCTGAGAGGTGTCCAGGAGAAGGTGGGTTTGTCTGGAGAGAGGCTGGTGGAGGGAGGAGAGCCAGAGATGCTCCAAAGTGAGATGTGCAAGAGAAAACAGCTGTGCATAGTGGATCTTCATCAAAGCTACATGCAATAGCAGCGTCATGCTGGTCTCAAGTGTGAACCTTGTTCCAGTAGGAGCCAGTTTTAGAGGAAGCTACCATATATGAGCATAGCTTTGCCAATATGAAAAAGTCAAATAAATGGCGATATTTTAAATGTTTAAAATCCCTCCTGGTGCCGATAGCAAGTCACGTGGTTAAGTGGCACGCAGCCAAAGAAGGGCGAGGGATGGAGATGAGAGACAGGCAGGGAGGGACTTGGTGAGGTGCGTGCAGAGCTGGAGAGGAGGGGCGGCAGGAAGGTGTCCATCAAACCGCTGGAATTGAAGTGCCACGGAACCAGCAAGCAGCCTGAGGCCTGTTAAAGCTGCTGGTGGTGCAAAGGGTTGCCTTCTCCTCTAACTTTCACTTACAGTAAGCCAAGGTTAACTTTTCTTCTTTCCCACCCCCTCCCCAAAAAGAAAACAAAAACACGGTTTGCCCAAAGAGGAAGTCCTCAAAACTGGTGTGCGAATTCCCAGTGTAGTTCTTTTCCCTTTGTCAGCTCCTCTCTGTCCTGTCGAAATTGCAAGTGAGCAAGTGCTGCTGCATATGGTCCTGGTACACGTAAACTCATGGCAGAGTCATGGCAGAGCTGACCCTGAGCAGAGCGTGTGCCCGCATCCCACCATCACAGCGGGTGCTGCTTCAGGAGCCTTTATCCACCGGTCATATAAAGATCCCATCCAGCCACTGAGCTGTTGTATCTTATTTTTGTGCATAATGATAGTAGTTTCCAAGCCAAACTTGGTGTCTCTGTCACCCGTGCCAGCTTTCCTCCCATCTCACAGCATTTGGTCTCCCTCTGCAACGCTGTCTGGTCCCCGTAGGTCACCACCTGCACAGCACATCCCACAGTGCCAGCCAGCCTGGTGGCCCCCTGGCACAGGCACAGAGGGATGCTGGAGGAGGCTGGTACCAGGGCTCTGCTTCTGCGCTGGGTCACTGCCTGCTTGGAGGTGACTTGACTGCCACTAGTGGCACAGGCAGAGCTGTTTGGGGACTGTGGCTTCTTCAACCGTGGATCTTCCACCAAGGTGTCTGGAGGTGGTAGGTTTCGGCTGCTGCCCTGGGCAAGGCCAGGAGCATGGACATGTTCTGGGGATGACAGCAGCACAGTGGCACCGTGCTCCCATCCCTCAGATACCAGTGTCCCAGGGCCAACCTGGACCCCCAGGAGCATCTAACAGGCCAGTCCTTGCCTGAGCATCGTGAGGACCACGGCTACATTCTCTGGCATACAGAGGTGGCAACACCAGGGTGCCAGGGACACCAGCAAAGGCTCCTGCTAAGGGCTGTGTTTGAGAAATGGTCCAAAACCCCATGTAATGGGTCTAACTGGCTCCCTGCTAACCCTGCAGATCTGCTGCGGAGGGACACATATGCTGCATCCATGTGGCTTTGAGTGTAGGTGGTTTTGAAAGAGCAGAAAACCATGTTTCACCCTCTCTGGCAGAGTTAGCCAAATGCTGTTTACACGTACACACTGGGTTATTTTCAGGGAAAAATGAAGCATTTTTCTGTGTAAGAAAGGGTCTTCTCAAGCAAGCAAGGAGTACTCTGAAGTTAAGTTGGCTCTTCCATAGAAATATGAAAACATCTTTGGCTGCAATGCCAAACTCATCTTGCCGAAAGAGCAACATTTCAGGGAAGGGAAATGACCCAAATAATATTAAAAACATTCAGGAAGGTCTGGCTCCCCTTCTGCAGTGTTTTATGCAACTGCTACCCCTGTTAGGTTTCATTTTCCAGCCTTGCAGCAAGACTCCTGTTTTAACTGCTGTGTGTTCTCTTAACCTTCCCTGTAGTGGATGTGAATAAGGGCAGATTTGATAAGAAGTCAGAAATGACCTGGAAGGAGGAGGCCTCAAGGTGTGTCTCCGAGTGTGAATATCTTAAAGAGAGGCATGGTATTTCCTCCTGCACCCCATGAAATTTCTAAACGGGGCCAGAAGCATTCCTTCTTCTATGATGACTGGGGGGTGACTTCCAGTGCTGATTTATCAGGCGGATGCTTGGGCAGTGTTGCACACTCATACACCTGAAGCCAGAGGTAGCACGCGTACCCGTCACACTGCACACCTCATGTTCTGGCACACCAGAGAACAGGAGGGACCACCCAACAAATCCCTCCGTAAGCAGGTTGTGGGCACGAGCCCACTTGCATGCAGACCTCTAGACCACTTTCATCTCCAGGACACGCAATAGATGAAACCAGCATGGTAGGAAGGCCTGCTGGAGACCATCAGCAATAGAGACCTTTCATCCCTCAGCTGCCTGGGGAAAGGAGGAAAATTCTGGATTTAGGCAAGGAAATGTGGTGCTCCTTGCAAACTTGATCTGACTCCAGCAGTTGCAAGCTGGAATTTGCCTTCTCTTAAACATTTTGCATGCCCAGCCTTCATATTTCAGTAGATATTATTCTTCTAGATTTTGCAATAGTGATAATTACAAAGTGCCTTTTTAATCAGAAGGGGTCTTATTTATATTTAGGCAATGGTTTTAGTGAACTGGATAGTGCTGCTATGTGAAAAGCCATCATGGCACAGTCAAGATTTTCACAGGAGCAATTAGTACCAGAAGCAATGAAGACAGATCATCTTCTCCAAAATTATATTGTCGGTGCTGGATTTGCAAATGTTGTCTCGGGCAACATCACCTATGCCCCTGAAAGATTACAAAATGAGGCAGAGGTTAGACACCAGGGAAACATGTCCAGCTATTAAATATCAGCCTGTTGAGTGTGAGTCATCTTTGCAATACTCCCTGCTGAGTGCTCCTCTCCCAAGTCCCGTGAGGCTCTGACTAGTAAGCTGAAGTCACACACTCGCAGCAACATAACAGTTTCAGACCAGAGTTTTGAAAATAAGAGCAACCAACTGAGTGCATAAGATAGCACGCACAATTTCAAGTCTAATTTATGAGGTCGCTTGCCTTAAGTTTGTAAATTGTTTTTTGTTTTTTTTTTTACAGATACAGGGACACACTTTCAGAGCTTGAATGGGACAACCCAACTGACCAGGTGTGACTTTATAGTTGGCGCTGCATGGACCAGGGGTTGGACTAGATACATCTCCTGCTCCTTGCAGAACTGGATTTGTTTGGTGGGACAGGCAGCGGGGGAAAGCTGAGCCACCCCATTGCCAGCTGACCCATGGTTTGGATGGAAGGCAGAGGCTGGTGCACAAGTAGTGGCAAACCTCATCTCCCTTCAGTGTCTGCCTGCACCCTCACCTTCGGCTGGTGTCCCAGACCCTCCTCTGCTTCCTTACTTCACCCCCTTCCCGGGTGACCTCCTCGCACTGCAAGGTCTCAGGAACAGCTTTTATAATTTCCACCTCCCCATGACACAGTGTCTCCTACTCCCTGTTCCTGCAGCTCTCCCCATGCGTCCCCTCACTTGACTCAGTCATCTTCTATCCCCTTTCATCTAAGGCTGCTGGAAGAAGGACTGCCAGGACCTCAGTGTCTTTCTGAGCAGAAAATTCCACCTAAGCACTAGCGCTGTGATAAGAGGGTTACTCTCCTCTCTCCTGCCAACCCCTGCGAGGCAAGGTTTTGCTGGGAGAGGAGCCAAGCAGAAAGCCTGGATGGGTACAAGCCTTTAGCAGAGGACGAGACTTGGCGTAGTTGCACTGTCACCAAAATGCGCTGAAGAGTAGAGGTGGCCCATACACCGTGCTTGCCCTGAGCCAGTGGTCTGGCAGGGCCAGGCTGGCTCAGATGTCTGGTACTTTGGGAGGCCGACCGCTGTGGGAACGGGTCCTGTCCTGCACACCAGCTGGTGCTGAGCACGGCACCCAGTGTGTCCCCTGTGGGAGCACTGCTGTATTGCTGTAACGCAGAGCAGAAAGATTAAAGATTGTTTCCACTTTCCCAGCAATGTCAGTGCCTCCACCTCGCCTCCTCTCGGGACACGAGGCAGTTCCACTGCCAACTCGTGAGTCAAAGCCATAGGCTGATGCATGCACCAAAAGGGCACTGGAGAGGCAGAAGCTGACCAGAGACACGGGATGTAATCTTATTAATTTGCCTAATACATTTTTCCATAACATGCGCACAGGTTTCTCTTTTCTTTGAAATAAGCCTCTCCCACGCCTTCACTTCACACACATCTGCCTGCTTTGGGGAACACTAGCTCACAACTCGCACCCTGCACCTCACTGAGCAGGGTGGTCTTTCTGGGTTTAAGTCCTTACCCTCCTCTAAGCAGAGGAACAGGCTGGTTTGTGCCCACCCTGCCCTCAGGTACCCTGAGACACTTGGAGCTTCGCTAGGCTGATGCTTTCCTGCCCCTTGCCTTGCATCTTCCCAAGTGCCGTGTGGTCCGTATGGAGCTGCCTAGCCAGCAGAACAGGAAAGCTGCCGGCATTCCACAAGCCTGCTCCTGCCCCAGCCCAGCCAGGGCAGCCGAGATGCCTCCTGTCACTCAGACACTTGAGCTCTGAGCTACTCATTTATGGCAGGTTCCTTCTAAGTATCTCCACCTCCTCCTCGGCAGCTGGTTGCCTTGTCCCAGGCGTGCACTTCAGAAACTCTATGTGGAGCACGTCTGTCCCACGTCTACCAGGACAACAGGCAGTCACGTATATTTAAGAAGTTATGTTACTGTTAGTGACGAGCCTCACATAGCTTTCCATCCCAGGGTGGTGCGCGCAGGATTATTCACAACCTCCACAACTCCCACGGACTCGCTGCTGGTGTGTAGCTGATTCCCGGCGTCACGCCGCTGACTGTACGGGCATGCTGCCAGGGACACGGTATCTTCCTGCGCTTCTCCCGGTTGGTAAACGGTTTCTCAGCCATGTGGGCCGGAGCCCTCAGCTTATTTCCTTGCTGGTGAGAGCCAAGCACAGTATAATGTTTGTTTATTTGTGCCTGAAGCTTGCCTCAGCTTTCACGGGGTGTGGGAAGAAAAGGCTCGTGTCCGGAGAGCTCCGTGGCCGCATGTCCTGTGCGAGGCAGAGCTCGCAATCTGCCTCACCCCTGGGGAGGAAAGCCACGGACATGGGGACCGCGGGAGGGAATGTGGCTTCCACCGGTTAGGGCTGGGCATTTTGGCAACAGCATGCTCTCTGTCTTCCTTCTGCCTTCCTCTGATGTGGTTCCCCGGCCTTTGAGGTGCTTTCCACAGTGAGGTTTTGTGGAGTCCCTGCAGGGATGGCGGAGATGCCTCAGGGATCAGACCTCACTGCAGACCGTCCCCCGGAGGGGAAAGCTCCAGTGTGCAGCAAAATGAACAGAGCAAACGTGCGAGACAGAGAGAGGAAATAGTTCAGAAAACTTAAAACTGAAAGGGATAATTATCCTCTTGTCTGACTTTTTGCATAACACAAGCTAAGGGACTCCTGACAGAAACTCCCCCAGCAACTCTGCCCTGCCTCGCTCCTCAGAGCAGGAGGGATGAAGTACTCCAGAAATACGAGAAGACCCAAATGCCATGGCTGAGTGATACCAGCTGTGAAAACTGGCCTCATGGACGTGAGCTATGTGGATTTCTGCTGCAAGCGGAGGAGTGCAGCAGACCGCTGAGCGGGGCCGGGCAGTGTGGGCATTGCAAGCATCACTGGGCTGGGGCATCTGCAGCAGAGGGTTCTCTTCCCGTCTCTGCTGGTGGCAGTGGGAAGCACTATATCAGAAGGATGCAGAAGCTGGCTACTGTGCCTGGTCCATCCCATGCCCCCAACATGGTGGTAGCCACCCCAGGAACCACATCCCTGCCTGTGCCTTCACCTGCCTCATCCAGTATCATTACACCTCTACAATCCCAGATCCATTCCACACTCATCCTTCTCCTGCACAAACCAACGAGCCCCAGCTTTCCCCCCTTCCCTCCCAGGCTGCTGCTTGGTGGCCTGATGGTTTTGGTGCCCTCCCAGCAGCTGGAGGGTGCTGCGTGTGCTTGCTGCCGGGTGAATCATCCCAGGACCACCCGTTGGCACCAAGGCATTGGTATTCCCCTGCCCACCTTCCCTGTGAGTCACCCACCAGGGCCCCTGACCCTCTTCGGGCACTGTGAGCCACTGTAAAGGCAGGAAAAGCGAGGTGACCCCTCAAAGGGAGCTGCTTCCATTTTGCACCCCCTTGGAAACTTTCTTGGAAAAGTCTGTCTCAGGCTGGTATTTCTTTATGCACAAGATCTGTGCCAAAATGAGCTGGCAGCGGGGAAAGTTTACTTTAAAAACCGCTTTCAGACTTCACCTGAATGCAGGAAAAGATCTTTTTCTGTTGCATTTTCAGGTGCTTTTCTGTACCCGGGTAGATCTGAGCTAGTTTTGTTTTCAGCCCTTCTAGCTTGGGGATTTCCTGAGAGCTTAAATGAGGAAGGTGTCTGGAGCCAGATCCTAAAAGGGACACAGGAACGGAAGTCCAGCACCTGATCAGCTGATGCCAGCCCTTGATCATGCCTAAAGGCTCTCTATTTTTTCTTTATGCCCAGACTTCCCTAGAAACTGGAGGAAAAGTAGAACTAAGGAGAAACTAAGAGTAAAAATACTCTCAGGGAAAATGTCTATACAATCATACTGGGTTTTGCAACACCCAGGGCACTGCTGCACCATGCATCAGACCTTGCACAAAAGAGGAAGAATTCCTGCGGTGAGTTCTTTCTCCACTTCATTTAACCCATACTTGGCTGGTTGTTTTGATGTCCTTTGACTGATGCGGCTTGCCTCATGACAGCTCTCACTTTCCCCTTGCACCCTGAGATGTCCAAGGCATGACCTTGACTGCTTACTCCCTCTTCCCAGCCTCTGTAAGCTCATGCTTACACCTGAAACCCTTACTCAGCTACTAAATCATTCCATTAGGAATGGAGCCTTTCCATACCTTCTTCTTTCTCCTAACAGCTTCTGCATCTTCTGCTTGGTGGAGGTTTGGATAATGTGTTGCCCATAAGCTCGTCAACTCTTACACCTGGACAGGGAATTGCCCTGCCAGCCCACAGCCCATTCCCTGCTGCTCTGGCTACCACGGGCTCTGTGTTTTTTCTCTCCTATGCAGCCTGTGTTCATGTCATGCAACCAAATAGAGACCTCATGAACATGTGACAGCTGCCCATCCATACACCTGGAAGACGTGGGCAAGTGTCCCACAGTTGTGTGGCAGGAACATGTCTGGTTCTGCAGCGAGGAGGGATGTCACATGCTGGTCCTGCACTTCGGCGCATCAAGTCTATTAGGAAAAGACCTGGTGGCCTTCAACATTGTCATTGTTTTCCCCCTCTCTAATAATATTTGGAGAGTGTTATCACAATGCAAATTTGACCTTAAGGGATCTACAACAGATTCCTAAAACCGTCCTGCTAGCAGTTCTTCATGATTGGTTCAGCAAGTTAATTTTTACACAGTTCAAAATTGTTTTCTCTCCCATCCCTGAAGTGAAGAAGGCTTTCCATCACCTCCCCTGATACTATTCTCTTTCCTGCTGGTTATCAACCCTACAACTCTGGGTGACATTCC
>NW_009646945.1:5222442-5233241 GCF_000708025.1 Charadrius vociferus
TGTATTCCTGCTGCTGTTGTCTCTGTACTAGCTGATTTCACATCTTTCACTGGAAGACCAAGATATTCCTCCATTTTATTACCTGAGGTGCCTGTATTTATGCATGATCCTCTTGATTTCCTGGGCTTTTGTTCTTTCTTTCTGTCTGACATCACCATATTTCTTAGTGGAAATAGGCACAGTTCTCTCATTTCCTGTAATGTTTCCTTAATAACTGTTCTTATCAGCACGACTGCTTCCTTTTCCTTGATGCACATTCTCCTGCCCTCTAGACTTCTTGTATCTCCTACTCTATCTTACTTTTCTCTTCCTGTCCATTGCTCACAGTCATTTGGTCTAACAAATAAAGACCCATAGACTTTCACTGCTCCTAGGTGGTGTTTCAAATCTTCTCTTGGTGTCGTTCTCTTGGCAAACATGTTTGCACTGCAGAGAAACTTGTTATCCTGCCTTGTAAGAAGCACACAAGTAGATAAACAGATCTGGATCTCATCTCTCCATCCTGATCAGATATTTTTTTTCCGAGACCTCTTCATTCTTCTTTGGTTTCTGGGTCCAGGCCATCTCCATTGCACTGCAGCATCATACACTAAGTGCTGATTAAAAGAAACAACAAAAATCAGAGCCTTTCTCTTGGCTTTTATTTCAACATTTCTCTTAATATCTGAGTGACTGAAGAAATCAGTGGCCATAGCAAGACCTGGTACTCCCCACTGCATCCTTGGTCCATAGTAGGACAGCTTGGGAAGGCAGATGAACTGCTGAAGCACGGCTGCATCTCGGGTTAAGGGACTCCAGCATTATTCTCAGCTCTGCTGCTGCCTCCCTGGGTGGCTAACACCAGATCTGTACAGAAGAGTGACTACGAAAAAGAGACAGTTACTACCTATATCAAAATATGGCCATCTGCTGAAGGAAAATGTGAAGAAATATTACCTATTTCAGGAAACAGGATAGTGGGTCTCTAGCCCAGAAACAGAGCATAAGCTTGGGCAAGCAATGTAAGGCCTCATGCTCAGAAAATCTGTTGTTTCTCAGCTCTTACTTTGGCAAAATTAAAATTTTGCAATTATTTTTAGACCCTCAGACAGGGATTCTGACAGAACAGCAAAATATTATTACTCACAAACATTTTCTGCTAGGCAAAACTGAAACTGAGTTGTGGATGCTGATACCAAGTGGGAATTTCAGAGGGAGGAGAAAGTATGTGGCTGGTTCACTGGGATAGGCAAGTGTCAAAATTCGGGTTTTCCTTTAGCTAAGCACAAACCAAATTATCTCATAATGCCCTGTTTTGTTTCCAGAACCTCCTGACTTTGTTTGAACCTAAAATACCCTGAGAACAGCTTTTCTTGCTGCTTTTCGCTTCTGCTTTTGGTGATGACTGGAAACCAGAAGCTCCAGCACATGCGAAAACGGTGGTGACAAGAGAAAGAGAATTACACTTACTCCTTTGAACTACCAATGGAAAAAAAAAAAAGCTAAAACTTCCCAGGTCGGTCTGAGCTTTTGGTGGAACCTGAAGGGAGGAGGCTGGTGCCACTGCCATTATTTCTGCCGGGGTATGAGGTGGGGGCCGGGTTATCTGCCTCCAGCCTGGCTGGGGGCTGCCCACCCAGATGCAGCAAATAAATAGGAATCACTGACATTGATTACGAATGGCTAAAACACAGCTTTGGAGCTTGTGGGAATTTCCTTTCCCTGTTTTCCAGGTACACGTGTCCTTCAGGGAGGAATTCCCAGGGAAATCCCTCCGCCAGGATTTTGCCTTGGCTGTGGAGAGGGCGACATTTGATCCCAAGCCCCTTGTGTTGGCAGAGAACTGCTTGTCATCTCAGCCTGAGTCCTCTCAGGGTAAGCAGAGGTTTGTGAGAGGTTTCCACTGGTAGGAGAAGAGGGTGTTGCAATCCCGACCTTCCCTTGGACACCCCTCTGCCACCACGGGGAGAGCCCGGCAGCACCGCTGGCCCTGGCAGGAGCTGAGCCCAGGCGGTGGGTGAATTTTTGGTGCATCATCTCCTGCCTTTCAAGGTAACCCTCTACCCTTGCAGCCACACCAGATGTGCCCCAAAGGCTTTGCCCTCCATCTCCTCAATGCTCCCCCCGCTGACGGCTCCTCTCCCCACACCCAGCCCTCCTGCTGCCCAGGCGGGTTCCTCCCACCTTTCCACTCCCGTTACCAGTCTAAGCGGTGTGTCAAGAAGGATGCAATGTGGTGTCATCCTCTTTCCATAACACCACCTTAGAAACACAGAAATGCGTGTTAAATGGCTTCTGTGATATTTCAGGATTTACACTTAACCACGTCCCAGTGAGATGCTTGGTGAGTGCTAACACACTTGGACTACCAGGAGAAAAGAGAAAAACCCATAAAATTCTCTCAAACAGTCCAACAGCATGTTTCCTGACAGACACCTGGCTTGTGAACAGTGACGGAGGGTAGGGGAGATGTGTGGTTTAGGTTTCCACTTTGGGGGAAAAACAGAGCAACTATTGAGGCTGTCACCTGTGAGCACCAACCTTATCCAAAGCTGTGCTGATACCAGCCTGGTAAGAACGGCACACGCCAGGTTGTCCGCCCCGGCATGGTGGCTGCTCACCGATGCATTTCCCCAGGGTGCTGCAGGGCAATGTCCTGCCTACTGAGCCTTGCAGTGGTTGAGCAGTGTTTGCAATGGGCAACGAAACTTCTCTCAGCTCCACTGAGAGACTTTTTCTGCTGAAAATGACCCAACCGTGACTGAAAGGGTGGCTCAGGGGCTGGGGTGGGGGTGCAGCCCTGGTGCAACTCCCTCCTCTGCTGCAGGCTCCCAGGACACTGACCGGTTTCTCCTGTTGCTGGTGCCTCGGTGCCTGTCTATGTTTTCCTGCTCACAAAGCTGTTGTGAAGATGAAAAAACTTGGAAGGCTGTGCACATAGGTCCTCTGCCCTCTGGCTGAGAGTTAGTAGTTAGAAAACACAAGACTGTCATCTAGACCATGGCCTCTTCTTTCAGTCTATCTCGCAGGGTCTAATTTAATCCAAACCCTCACTGAATGATGTGACGCTACGGGGTATATAAAAAAGACGTCACATGTAGATGGTGGCATGAGAATGTGAAGCCCGCAGCGAGGTGCTTTTGGTTTCACCCTGGCACTGGGAGGACTCATTTTCACACTGCAGAGAGGCCACCAGCCTCTGCCCATGCCTACATTCATCCTTGACTCCCAGGAGGAGACAACCTGCCCTTTGCAAGGTGTGTCATTTCCTGAGTCATTGGGGAAATCTGGGGCACGGGTACATGTAAAGGTCGTCAAAATATGTCCCTGCAAGCCCATGAAGATGATGTTGAAGACTGCATGCTATGGGGACCGGAGGAGCAGGGGACAAGTTTCAATACCCCAACAGCTACTACTGTCCCTGCTGTAAGGCAGAGGGATGCCATCACTTTCGGGATGCCATCTCTGGTCCCCTAGCATAGCAAACTGCAGCAGAGCAGAGAGCAACTAGAAACATGTGAGAAACAGACATTCTTGGCCTTGGTAACTTCAGTAATGCTCCAAAGTCGTTTCTATAATTAACCCTTTTGTGACTTTACAATTTTGCATCATGGGCCAGAAAACACTAATAATTTGCTCAACCCCTTTTTAAAATTCAGCTGGAACTGAAACTGTGTGCAGGTTGCCTGACAACAATGAATCATAGGGGTCATTTATACAGAAAGACAAGTTAATTGTGTTTGCAGCACATAATAAGGAGATATGCCTCCCACAGCTTCTCCAAGGAGTAGCTTGGAGAATGGCAAATGACTTCCTTGCAGAAGACTTTTATTCTATATAAAGTTCAATTTCATTTTCTTGGCCGTTCCTCTTTTGACCTCTTTTTTTTTTTTTTAATTTTATTTTCTCCTCCTTTTTGCATAGAATTAAATTAACCCTAAGGCTGAGTGCAGGGTGGAGATATGCCAGGGCAGTGCTGTGGGGGTGGCTGACTGGTGAGAAGGCAACATCCTGCAGCCTGGGAGTGAGCCCAAACACTTATGCCTGAATGATGTGGCAAACGCCTCCCTGGGCACCTCAGTGTTATTATTCTGGTCCATCGACCAAGTTCAGGTTACTCGGCCATGCTCAGGAGCTGCAGCAGGTGCAATGGGACGTGATTATTTGCATTAGCAGACGGAGGCCCTCCAGCTGCACAACTGCCTTTCTATCTCCAGCCCAGCATGCCAGATTCTTGCCTTGAAACAAAGGTAAGTATAGTACAATGTGGCTTTTTGCCTGTCCAAGAGGGAAAGGGGGGTGATGGCTGGAGCTGCAGCATCCCATCAGCAGCCCGAGCTATAGTTTCTGCCCCGTAGGGTTACGTACAGGCGGGGTAATTTGCACTGTCATTCTGGCACCGCACAGGGCAGTACTAACACAATATTTAAGGTCTTTCCTGCTGTCTCTGGCTGACTTTTTTGCAGCTCGAGTGGACTCCAGGAGCAGTGCCACCGAGGTCAGCCTCATTCCTCCTGGGGCCGGGAGGCGTTTTGGGGATTTCAAACCTGAACCACATCTTTTTACGCCTTGGGCAAATCCTAAGGAGACTCCAGCTCGGTTTAGAAAACTTCTATCGCCATCTAGTGATTTTCCTGCGAGGGACACATTTTCGGGAGCTGCAAGGCTGGAACCCAAAACGAGACAGGGAAAAAAAGCAAAGACCAGCTGAAAGCGGGGACATCGCAACTGGTTCCCCTCGGTGGGCTGGCAGGGTGGGGCTTTTTTTTGCATCGTACCAGCTCCCTGCTTTCCTCTGGGAATACCGTGTGCCCAAAATGCGGCTGGGAGGGCACAGGGGTTACGTGCTACCAGTGGGTACAGTGCCTGGGCCCCGCAGACCGTGGCTGCCACTTTGTCACTCTTTGCTCTGCTGGCAGCCGTCAGCTGCCCTATGGACTCAGCAGCCAGTGCTCACCTAGTAAGGGACAGCAACGCTCGATTTAAATCCCCAAGCGCAGTGTGATCTCCCTTCAGTTTCACAGGTTAAGCTGGGAGTATAAAGGCCCTGGTAATTTGGTGTTACGAGCATTGTATAGGCAGTCCAGCTTTACTGCCACAAAGTATAGGATAGACCTTTAAAGTCATCAGATGCAAGAATTAACATGATGCGGGGAAGAAACATAAACCATAGAGCACGTAAATGTCTTCTATGCAAAAATAAACTCACTAAACTGTTCATTAGAAAATGACAGCACTTGCCAATTCACGAGCGATGCAAATTTAATCCACTGTAGCTGAACTTTCTTAAACAGAAAACTTTTAAGAGATGATCTGAGATATTTGTGCAGTAGGAGCGGGAGGATCCAGGTTCACGAGATAACAAATAAAATACATACATAAAAGGTTAAATAGCACCATTGCTCGCTCTCCGGCTCTGTCCTTCCATGCGGCTGTGCAGCAGCCACAGGTTGCCACCTCACCTGCTGCGGCTTGCACCACTGGGGTCATGCAGGTGTGACCCTGCTGCAAAGCTGGAACAAGAAGCTCTTTGCCCTGCCCCAGGCACTTGTTCCCATCCCCATGCACAACACATCTCCCTCTCACTCCTGCCTGGGACTAGATCTGACTTTAAAAGATCTCAGAATAAAAAATGAATAAATTTGGGAGCAAGCAGGCAGGGATGGGGGGCTGAAGAGCTTTCTGCTGCACCGCTGCTGAGCCTTCGATCCTGACCCCGCAGTCCCTGCTTGCTGTGGAAGGGCACCCTGACAGCAGTGGCTTGCTTTGCTTTCTATTTTAAAGCCCAATTCCATTTTCTTTTAATTACACTCTTCTTTTGTTCCAGCCTCTTCCTTCTTCTACTTCCCCATGGGGTACCCAGGTGCAGCTGTGGGCCGGTGGCCGGTGCCACCAAGAGGTCTCCAGGCACGCTGGGCACACCCACGCCACTGATTCACCACACTGCTGTGCAAATGCCACCAGCACTGTCCTCTTTCTGCGCCTCTGCTGATACGCAGCTTTTCTACTTCTCCCTTTGGTTCTTGGTCTTGGTCTCACTTTCATTCAAATGACTTTTCCCTTTAATAACACCACCCAGAACTCCACCAGGCGTGACTCAGCCCGGGGTTGGTTTGCTGGGTTGGTTCCCTCTCTGCGCGGCACCGGAGGAAACAGATTATCTGCTGCAGCAGGCTGAGATCAGACCGGCCACAACACGTTTCTGCTGCCTGGGGGCCCTCAGGACTGCGCAGGCGTCACATCGGTGGCCTCAGTGATCTAGCTGGAGAGGTCTGGGCTGACCTTTCTGCTGTGTGCTGGACTCACCTGCTTTTACCCACTCTCCAGCTCTCCAGACTGCATCCAGCCTGTTTGCCCATATCTCTGCCCTCTCCCCTGCCCACCTCATCTCGGGGGGTTCCCACCTCCTTTGACCTTACACCATGTCCAGAACCGTGTGGTTTCTGCTCCACAGCGGTGGCCTGGCCTCCTTCTCCACAGTCACCGTGCCAGGCACAGCTCTCCTCTTGATACACTTTGCCCTGAGCAGCCTTCTCATATTACCCAAGGATTTTGTGTTTTTACCCAAGTTATTTCCCTGACACCTGACAGCCTCACGGTTTCTGGTGACACTGGTTGGAAGTACACAGGGACGGATCTAATCAGCCCATAAAACCACCCGCGGAAGAGAGGTTATACATTTGCTAGGTTTGTTTAATGACTTTTTTAAAGAAAACTGCGTGTTTTTCTAAGAAGGGACAAGGTTGGTAAAGAAATGCAGTGAACGATGCACTTTAAACGTTTGGAAGGGGGAAACATAAAATACAATCAACATTTTGTTTAATGGCAGTGGCTCAGAGGATTTTTACTGGCACTTTACCCCAGAGCTGGAGCTGTTGCTCTTTCCTAATAGTATCAGCACTGGGAAGAACATTTATGGAACCAGTTTTTATAACCAAACGGGAAGTAGTGGGGTTTTTTTCTTGCCTTGGGAGAATTTGCAAACTTTGTGTTGAGGCTTTCTTGGACTTTCCAGTGAGGTCACTTGTGGTGGAAGGAGAGGGACAAAAACATAAAAGCTGGGATAAAAATAAATAAACTGAGTAAAGTAACCTTTGAAAACAAGGAGAGAAACATCTAGAACTGAAAAAAACCCCACAAACCCAAACAAAATCTTATTCACCCTTACCAGAGCTGAACTGGTTTTATTTATTTATGTTTTAATCTTGGTCAGAATTTTAAAACAAGGTCTTTGGGATTGTTCTTAGCTTGTGTCATCACTTCAAAGTAGCATTTTAGAGAATGAGTTCACAGCCAGAAAACACCCAATAGGTGCAGGGGATTTCCAGTGCATTTCAAGCCAGCAGTGCAGAAGGGTTGTAAGAAGGCAGCTTCATCCCCCAAACCCACAACCGATTTACCACTGAAATCTCTTTCTGAAATCTCTCAAAACACAAATGTTGACTGTCACTGTCTTGCCCAAACAGATCAAAAGCTTGGACATGTTGTATTAATTCTGAAATACATGGGGGAAAGCCCTGCAAACCAAAAATTATTCAGGATCCCTCCTCCAACATTTGGCAAATAACCTGAAGACGAGAAAATATCCTTCTCCCACCAAGTAGCTGCTTCTGGAGAACTTGTGATCAGAAAAAAAATAATTTTCTGAGTCTTTCTTGAGTATTGATTCAGTTCCTGTTGGTAAGGAGACAACTAGGCTGTCCCTGGCTCTTCCTCTCCTGGCACTGAGAAACAGTCCAATTATTCCTTCTGCATGTGGAAGGCCTGAGCTGTGCAGGCATCTCATGGGGTTGCAGTACCTTCTTGTGCTGCGATATGACTGTTTTTTAGAGCTCATGTCCCAGGAGAGGGTGGAAAGTCCAAAAAATAGCATAGGAATTCAGTCTGACAGTCTCCCACTCTGGAGACATCCAAAACCCGCCTGGACGCCGTCCTGTGCAACCTGCTGTAGGTGACCCTGCTCTGGCAGGGGGGTTGGACTAGATGATCTCCGGAGGTCCCTTCCAACCCTGACCATTCTGTGATTCTGTGATTCTCTCACTAAGAGCCCACACTGTGGTCCCCGCTCTGCACCCGTCCTGCAGCGGAGCCATGATGTGCAGCGTGGGCCACGATGTGCAGCGTGGGCCACCCACTCTGCACGTGGGGGCTGGGAGGGTGGACATCACCCAGGGATCCTTCCTGGAGGCCCCCCGCCAAAACCCTGCTGCAGCCAAGCAGTTCTTCACAGGCAGAGAACAAGAGGAAAAATGTTGCATCATTTTGGACTTTCACGATTTTGAAGACTTCTCCAGCATTCAGTAGGGAGAGGATTTTAAACAGAGCGCTTGTTCTCACACTTGAAGTTCATTATGAAGGAAAAGTAGTGTATAGTGGGTTGTGAGCAAACATGAAGACCTACAAGCTCCTATAAATGGAACTTGCTGAATGAATCGCTCTTCTGTAATGAACACATGCCAGTAAGGATAAATTAAGTCAATACCTGTGCTTATGGCTCAGATGGAAAGATAATATGCCCAGAAGGAATCAGAACTTGTCCCATCCGGTCGTTACTACCACTATCCGGCCATATAAATATCACCTTGCTTGCACAGCCACATACAGTCTGCACAACACTTTTAACCTGTTGACATATTAAAGAGGAACCATGGATTTCCCAGAAGCTCGTATCACTTCCTTGACAACGGTGCAAGGACTTAAATATATACGCAACATATCCTGCTGTCTTCCCCCCTTCATCTGCAGACAGGATCGTGAAGGCTGAGCAGAGCCGTTTTCTGCAAACAGCTTTGCTTTTGTTGGCAAAGGTTTCCCGTTCCAGGTGAAGAGAAATCATGCAGTAAGGAGATTAGCCCTCTTCTCTCAAAAAACTTTATTAGTTTATAAAAAAATGGGCAGGCAGTTTCTCCCTGCCCAGCTATAATGCAGCTTCCTTCAGCCTGTGCATTAAAAACTGCCCTTTGGCTGCTCTGCTTTGTATATACTCCAGTCTTTATTAAATAACATTTGACTGAAAAGGATCTGGAGAATCAAATAGAGTTTACAACTAGTTGATAGAGATAGAGGAAACTACATAAAGATAAGCGCTTTCATGTTTCAATAGCAACAACAAGACCTATAAAAATAATCATCAGTATACAATGTCATTTCCTTGAAGTATAAACCGCTGGTCCTGTCTTCTACAAGTCTGGAATTTGTATCTCAATAAAAGTCGTGCACAAACCACTTATTTACCACTGGCATCTTAGCAAAAGCGTTAGCTTACAGTTATTTCCAACAAAGACTCCTTAGTTACTTGCAGTTTTCTGAATCTTTTCTCTATTAATATTTTCTGTAACTATGTTGGTTTAAAGGTCAGTATGCCTCGAAGTCTGTCATCAGCAGCTGATTTTAGAAGTGGCTCTTAGATCCATGTGAATTTTTACAAACGTTATCTTGCTGAATCTTTCAGGATGACATTTCCTGGGATTTGGGGGAAAGTGGTCAGTTTTTTTCATAATTTGAGCGGAAATGGTTTACTTCTATTGAAGACCAAGTGAAAATCATAGGTTTCCCATTAAGATTTTTGTTTGGGCTTGAGGTGGGAATGAGCTGGCGCTGGGAGGACGGAAGGCTCTCCAGTGGTTTTCATGCTGGATCTTGTGGGAACAGCGTATTGATATTTTCTGCATAGATGAGCTCACCGTCTGGGCAATCTGGGTTTGGGAATTGGTTTTGCAAGCGTGCTTGTGTGTCACTTCTGTATAGACCCATTTGCAAAACTAAACACTGTTAATGCTTTCATTAAAAAACCCTTACAAATCTCTAACTCCAATTAATTTATTTTGGAGCTAAAATAAAACTTAGTGTCTGCTGATCTAATATATACCAGCAAAAAACTTTCTGTCATGTGTGGCTATAGAGTGAAAGTCCTCAGACAGGGAAATTAGTTACTATATTTAAAGACATTGAAACCCTCCCCTAAAACACTTCATACAACTTTCCTTCCTCTTTAAATAACAGTACTTCTCTATGTTGTAGCAACACTAAAGTTTGCGTATTACCCCAAATTCTGCCAGAACTTGGTTTTTAAGACTCCCTAACTCTTGGGATCAGCAAGTATTTATGAAAATTTTGCTTTTCATTGAAAATGACCTGTAGTCCCAATGCCTGCAAGATATGTCCACTGCTGTGAAGTCTACAGGCCTTAAGCCGTCAGAAGCTGGAAAATGACTCCATCATCCCCGTAACTGTATTAGGAAACTTTGTGGTCTCTAAGATAGTTTTAGGTGATGGAGAGAGGCAGGCCTGACTCCTGGTTTTGCAGCATCTCAGCACTGGCCAGGCCAGTTTCTCCATTCCCAGCTCCCTGCTTCCACCTGCATTTTGTGAATGTGAATGCCACCACATTTTCCCTGCGTGAGGGGTTGTCCTCCCTCTTCACACTCTGCTTGGGGATTTCTGAATGTCTCTCCGCTCTCACCTGGGCACCATCTCCCTCCCCTTCCCTGTCACTTTTCCAGGCAGTGGTTTTGGAGAGCAGGAGAGCCTTTCCCCCCTGACTCCCAGGTTTGGCCAGGGGGTCTCTCTTTTGCCGGGGTGAGTTTGGGAGTGGTGCCAGCATGCGACCCCCAGCAGTGCTGCCGTGCTGGGGCGGTCAGAACAGCCCCAGAGGCCGTTCATGTGGTGGGATGCGCAGCGTTAAAGGATCGGGTTTTACAGAGAAATTGGGGGGGGTGGGGTGGTTGTGTTTCCTTCTGCCGGGGATGTTTCGCACCGTCTGGAGTGACCAGGACACAGAGCCATGGCGATGGCTAACCAGCTGCGGAGCCGCTCGCCCT
>NW_009646945.1:5233378-5261573 GCF_000708025.1 Charadrius vociferus
GGGCATGGGGAGATGCTGTCCTGCCCTATCCACCCACAGCGGCGAGGGGACGGCTTGGCTCCGGCTGGTGGTCTTCCACGTGTGAGCACACGGTCCGGGCAGAGAGGGGAGGGGACCCACGGAAAACACACGGCTGGGCAAACGGAGGAGTGTTTAATGCGCTGTCTGACACGGGCCAAGAGAGATAAGTGATATATCTGATAGCATTTATGGAGAAAGAGCCCCACACAACACCCACCCTCCTTTTCATTAGCTGCATTTGCATGGCAGGAGACAGGCAGCATTGGCTAAAGAACACACCAGGAGATAGAGATCACCTGGAGCCGACAGGTTTTCTATTAATTTGATATGTGACCTTGGGTAAGTTATTTAAACTTTGTATGCTGGCTCCTCACTGAGTTATTCTGGGCACACTGGTCTTTTTCCATGGTAGCCTCCCACCCACGCGAGCCTGAAGGTAATGGGATGGGGCAAGCTGGGGTTCCTCAAGGCTGGCCTGCCATAGGAGCTCACTGGGATGGCCCCCACAAAGTCAGCTTGACCGGTTCTGCATCACTTGGGGGTAAGTTTCTTTAGTCCTTTCTTCTCCTGCCCTCTTTCTTTCCAAGCAAGTGACCATGGCGGCAGCATGGAAGTTTTTTCATGCCAAATAATCGGGGCTTTATGGGAAATACAAAAAGTCCTGCAGCTATGGAATAATTTAACAGACTCATAAGAGTTTATCATGAAAAAAAAAAAGGGTTTTTTTTTTCCTTTTCTTTTCCCATTCTAATGGTATATTTCTTCATATGGATCTAGTTTACCCATGTCTAAGCCCTCTTGGAAACCTGATATACGCTTGGCTTCAATGAAATCATGAGGCAGTAAGTGCCAGAGATAATGTGATATAAAAACTCCTTCCTTTTGTTCATTTTAAAATTATCCTTAAACGTGTAACTTTTCCGTTTCATTGAGTTACACAGATCCAGTGTTTCCCATTGGTCTTTCTCTGACTCTGTCATCGTTTTCATTTCCTGTCTTTCAGCTCCCACTATCTCTGCATCACTTCTTGTGAAAGATTGACCAGAGCTGAACAAATTATTTTTGTCAGGGTAGACTTAGGACCTATTGAACATTTTCAAGCACTTTTTCATTGACTTTAAGTGAGCTATGACTGTTTGTAGTATATGAGGTTTCAAGCCGTGAACATCATGGCATTTTCATCAGTCTTGGGGCAAAATCCCAAACCCCTTGAAACCAAAAGACACTCTGTCACGAGCACAAAGAAATTTTTGTCAGGCTTTATGGGTGCAATTCAGCTCACAGCTGAATGTAGGTGTCCCAGTTTGTGAGACGAATCCCTGCCATGTCCATGCTGCAGGGTAAGGGGCAGATTTAAGGACCATAAGCACCATTAGCATGTCATGATACTGCAGTCACTGTAGTGCTGTGAAGTGAGCATAGCCAGAGCTGTAGCAAGGGCAGGTTGACAGGCATCAAGTGAAGCAAATACGTGACTTCATCCCTCTTTGCCACATACAGTGGAAGTTCAAGTCCTGCTGTCGTCGTGCTCTGTGAAGGGTGTTGACACCTGCCTTTAAAGTGCTGGCACGACTCGCAGACGCACGGTGACCACTGCAGATGGTGACTTGAAGGCTCAGTTCTGCGTAGCATGGAGGGGCAGCATCAATCATCACTGGAAAATTGGCACAGAAGTTTTTTCTGACCTGGGGGGATTCAGCTTAGCAGTGTGCTTGGTCTGGACAAGTGCAGGTGTCTAGACTTTGTGCTGTGCCCTTAGGAGTTCTGCTGGATATAAGAATAATCTGGCGTGGTTTTAAGGGGAGAAAATGACCAAGGCAAAGCTGTTCCTTCAACTGAAGGGTATGAGAGGAGACACTTTTATAACCATCAGAGTAATCCTAAACAAATCCTGAAACTTTAATGGGAGTCATTTTAGCATATTTCCTGTAATTTGTAATATTTATTTTGATATACGTTCAGAAAGTTTATGTAATATTTTTCATGCATGAGCTACTTTTGGCAAAATATAGAGATCTTCACATGCGTAAAAATTTGCTATTATGATTGGCCAAACTTTAATAAATGATTTGTAATAGCAAATATTGGCCATGTGTTTGGAACGGGGATGTGCCAGGACCACATTACCCAGTGCTCCAGCATGGAAATATCTGCTTATTGTAGATGACCTGACCTCAGCTGGCCTTTGCGTGACCGCTGCAGAAGTTGGTCTGACCTGTGGCCCTGCTTTCTACCCAGAAAGCTTTTCCAGACTATACAAGATGGCAGCTTTAGTGGCCAGATTCCTCACTTATACCTTGTCTTATATCCCACGGCTGTCATTTTCCTGTGGCTATGTGAAGTGTTGTATTGTGGCTCTGAATATTCATTCTTTGTACAATGTGAAAAACACTGGCAAATAGGGCGAGAATTTGATCTCACTGTCAATCATGTAGTATTAGGGAATTTTTTTTCATCAGATAGAGTAATTCTGAATTGTGGTCTGCATCTGAATCCAGCTTGTTATGTCCACTAGCAGGAGTGATTAATTTCTGCAATTAAATGAAAATAGTACAGGCAAAAAAATAAAGCTGGAATTAGGTAAGAAACATTTTGGAACAGGAGTTCCTGTGGTACCTCTTTCTGTACCCATGAGAAAACAGCGCCCCATGTTAACTACGCGTGAGTGAGAATTGCTTTGTATCAAGTGCGTGCTTTCACAAAGATCACACTTTTCAAATGAAAATGAAACTGAAGTGGTTTTATTAAAATGTGAGAGAAAGTACTACAGCACTTGATGTCCTCAGTCTGCTGGGTGCCCTTCCTCTACGGGTCCTGCTCACCGCCTCGGTGGCTCTGCCTGAGAGGAAGAAGTCCCTTCCTCCCCACCCAGGGTATGGGGCTCCCAGGCTTTGGTACATCACTGGCTGCTCTTCCCTCAAGCGATGCTTTGCTGGCCACCACCTGTCTCAGTGCTGTTTAGCCAGACCCAGGCAGCCGCAGACATCACTTGTGTCACCGACATTCTTCATACACCCGAGTCTCCTGACGCTAATATTCTTGGACCACAACATGGAAGGATGTGAAGCCCCTGTGTGAGAAGTGGGGAACGCTCAGCTGCTGAGCCCACGGGGAGGCTCCTGCCAGTGAGCGCATACTTCCATGCCGGCCCTGGCCCTGGCAGGGCTTCTCCTTCAGGAGGTGTTTGAAAACTTGGCTGGCTTGCATGAAAGGATTTGCTGTCTTTCTGGCTGCTGACCTGCAGAAAGTCTCCTTGGCCATCGCTGTCGAGCCCCGCAAGTGTGCTTCTGCGTTAGCCAGTGCGCACGCCACCCCAGGCCACGGGCAGGGGGTCAGCGTGTGGCACAGCTGAGGAGCCCGAAGCCTGCACCCACACCACGCATGGTGCCAGCCAGCCCGGCTGCTCATGAGGATGCTCAGTTTGCAACAAACTGGAGTCACCGAGCTACACTTTAACTAACCCCTCTCTTTTAGGGCACATCTATACACCAAGCAGTTACATTATTTTCTAGCACCATCTAGTGGGTAGAGAGGCCCGCATGTTACCTTAGGAGAACGTTTTCCCCTCACTGCAGGTTTAAACAAACAGTTATAAAAGCTTGCACTTGACCTCTACTCTTTTTTCCATTCATTCCTTACCAGCATTGTTTCAAGAAACGATGGACTGATACAGGAACAAGCAATCTGTCTCGTCCCTGCAGGCACAGGGCTGCTGAAGAGCACCAGAGATCTCAGTTTATCATCAGCCCTTCACGGGAACTTGACTGGACAGGCTCTGAAAGAAACTGAACATTTTGTAAGAAAAAAACGTTTGACAAAGCTGCTACTGATCTAATTTTGCTGCCTGAAATATTTGGGACAAGCCAGCTGTAAGTAGATATGAAAAAAAAAAAAGAGAAAACATCAATTTTCTATTATTTACAGCGTGGCTGTCACACACAGAATATATGCCAGGATTTTCTTGGCGGTTGTTTCCCCCTTGTTTTAAAGCACACAAATAGTAAACAGAGAACAGATAAGGCTCAGCCACAGCTGATGGGAATACATGAAAAGAGGTGGTGAACAACAAGACTGCCCAGAGCCCCTGAGCACACCTGTAACTGACACTGGGTTTATAGGTTGTGTTCAACTCAAACAACCTTTAAACTAAGTTTTACCATAGTTTTTGCTGTCAGTATATGTTGGAGAACCAGGCCCACAGGTACCTTTCAGCAAAAACTCAGGCCTGATCCTGTTCTGCCTACTCCAAATATGGATGAAGAGCAAACCTGTTTGTTTTCATCCAAGAGAGGGATGCAAATTTAGATGTTTTCTGAAGCCATATACAGGAAGAAATATGTGAGATAGCTGTGTCCTTGCTTGCTTAGCAACACTCCTCGTGGCACAGGGTTCTCACCAAAAGTACTCCAACTCCAAATGTTGGAGCTGCTGAAGCTTTACTTGTCTTAGTAGACTTGTACCTTCTTCACTCAGACTTGGAGTAGAATTTGGCCTCTGGATTTCAAAAAGGTTTGGGAGAAGCTTGTCCTTTGTGTTTGTGCAGAGTTTTTTTTTCTGCAAGACACTTGCATTTCTGTTATAGCTGCATATTATCATTACATAGGAACTGACTGCCTTTTTTTCATGTGTATTCTTCCAGACTTCCTGGCATGCAACTTTTATGTTGACTGCTGGGGAATTACTTCCAGTTCTCACCAACTGAGAGGACAACTCACACACTTTATGTAAAAATATATTGTAAGTTGCTTGCGCAAGATCCAATTGCAGAACAACAGAGAATACGGTCAGAAAAGGGCATTTGGCTGGATTTGCCATTGTGTTCATCTATCACCCCTACACAGATGCTCCTCCAAATGTAAAGATGTCTGCAGGTAATGTGCAGTCAGCGCCATGCTTTCCAAGCTGAGTCCCGAGGGAGGAGGTTGTTAGAGATGTTTCCAGTGGGACAGAAACGGTGGGAGTCCCTGTGCAAGTGACTCCTGCTCTGGAGAAGCCCTCTGGGGGCTATTGCAGCCAGCACAGCACGGGCTTTCCCTGGCCAGGACGTTGGCTTCTTTGGGTCTGCCCAAACCTCTGCTTGGAAATCCCAGAGGCTCTTTTTTCTGTACCTTATTTCAAGTTTCATCACGCACAGAAGATTCGGTCTCCAGGCTTCAGTTGAGTGGGTTTTTTTGCGAGCAGAACGGCACCCAGTTTGCACAGTGCTGATGTAAACATCAACCTCAAATAATTAGTGCATGTGGCCAGTTAATCATCTCGCTGGCTCCAGGTGGAAACGCGCCAAGACATTTCTGTAGTAGTGAGGCCATTACATTTGCACTTTATTTGCATTGGATGTTTAAATATTTCTGTATTCCAGTCACAGTTTCCTTCACCAGTTCTTACAAGCTTTATACATGTTTTGGATAGAGCTGAGCAGAAAATATTTTTAGCTAATATATAAATTCACAGCAGTTTTAGAGCAATTGAATCAATTTGGGTCACGTTTGATAAATCATTTTGACAAAAACTGGGGAGAAGACCTGGAAAGCATCTTGTAATTTTTAAAAAAAAATGATATTTTCATTTTGAAATCGGGTTATATTTAAAAATGAAAAAATCAAATCAGTCCCAAGTACTTATTTCCAGTTGGCAGTTGAAAAAAAAAATCTGTTTTTCACCCAGTTCTACTGGAGAATTTGACAGGGCTTAGTGAACTGGTAAGCATGTTTTACTAGGAAAATAAATACTTTTGGATTATCTGTGGTTGACTCTATAATGGCTTTCCACTTAGGACTATCACAAAGGATTTTGCAAGCAGCGGTCTTGTAATACGCGTGGTACCTCTGAAGAAATTGTTATGCAGGTGACTGTCCCTTCCAGATTACTTTCGAGGGCTGATAAATCACTGCAGCAAGAGGACAATGTCTAAGACGAGAGGCAGGATTCCTTGTCGGTAACATCTCTGACAGTCTCTTGGCCAGGAAATTTCAGTGGCAGTGCTCATTAAATGACTCTATGTCTTAGGTATCACCTCGGGCTCAATATCACCCTGATATCATCCATATCATAAGGAATACCATGAAGCAGTTTATCGGGTCTTGCCCCTTTCTCATACCCAGGTGCCTTGCTGATACATAGCCATCAAGTTTTCAATATGAGTACTGTTCATGCTTATAACATGCTTGTAGCATATGGAACAGATGAAACGAGAAGGTAGAATATAGTTAATGTAGGGGTGTTGCACTATGGCACCCACAGACAGTCATTTCCTGCACTCCTGTTAGCATTGCTCATTACCATCTCATAAATGATATGCTGCTGTCAGTCCTCTGGCTTGTTTATGTTTGCACTAGAGCGTAAGGTATGAAAATACCCCCCAACATATATATATATATTTAGTGTATGCTAAATATTGAATTGTGAATAAATGCTCTGATCAGTTTAATTCATCCTCTGGTCATGTTCTGACTTCTGTTTGCTTGTTCATTATTCATAAGCCTTTGCTGAATAACACAGACAAACCATTTTCAGACTATGAGTTTTCTGGGAATCTTTCACTTCAGCTATTCACTATTCATCTTTTATGGTAGAAGACTGGCTACTTAAACCACACAGTGGTTTTCCCCTAATCCCTAACTGGGTATTTATAAACAGTAACATAAAGACAGACGAATTGTGAATGCTTTTCTTTGATTGTGAAGTTCCTTGTTTGCCTGCCTATGTGGGAATACGTCCCAAGAGCAGCCTTGGCTGGAAACGTGCGCATCCGTACAAACACACAGAAACTTGGGCTTTGGGGAAAGGTCTGTGAACATAAAGGAGCACAGCATGCGGGAGCCGTGTTTCTGGGGGTAGAACTTAACCATGTATGTGTTTTGGATGCAATCTAGCAGTTCTCATGTTTGCTTTACAGTGCAAAATAACGCTTCTTGTTCTCATTTTCAAGGCTTTGGTCTACCTGCTAATCTGCTTGCGCATGTATGCCCCTCTTAGTTACAGGGCTGTCTGTATGGGTGGCTCCTTCCTACCACCTGCACCCCTTGGTAGGGCTGTGGCCCCAGCAGTAAAAGTCAGGGAAAAAAGGAGAGACAGAGAGATTTTCGTCATTGAAGTTGATCTGAAAAAGGAAAACAGTCTTGCTCCCCACTCAGCTGAAAAGCGGGGAGGCTGTCCTCTGGCATACTTGTGTTTTTTCAGACAGGTCAGGATCTGTGTTTGGCTGCCTGCTGCACCTCTGCCAGGGGCTGAGAAGCAGGGAGAGAAGGCAATTGGGGTGGGAGAACTCACCCCTCAATGTGAGTTGGAGCTCCGGCGCTGTCACCTGGGGACAATCCCGCAAAGAATGGTGTACTCATAATTGTTGTTCATGGAGCAGGAACTGCCTAGAATATCATTGCGTTTGCAACACCTCTGTGATCTGATTCTGGGGACTGTTTAGGTCCCAGTGCTGGATGGTTTAGGGTAGGCTCCATCTGCTATCACTGGATTCCCTCTGTGCTTAGGAGGGCATCTCAGAAGGGTGATGGATCACCTCTGACGGTGCTGATTTCCCTCTGCAGATCAGAGGGATCGAGGCTTAAATGCAGACATTGACATTTACCTATACTTGCTCTTGTTGTTGCTCTTGCAACACACAGGAGGCCTTAATGACCTGTTGGTGTCTCTTGGAGGAGATAACTATTCATTTGGCTTGTATATAGAAGAGATTTCTACCAGGTTGGCTGTGAGAAGCCTGTCTAGTTTCGCGTGATAATGAGGGGTTTTCGAAATCAGCTGGGAGTGATTCATGGAGCTCAGGACAGACTAAGTGAATGACTGCAATGAGCTGAGCTGATTTTGCTTTTATTGGTATTTTCCGAGTAGAAACTCTCTGGGGATCATTTATGTACTGTCACCACTAGTACTGGGCTGCCCAGTCGGACCATACTGGAAGCCACCGGAGTGTGTGAAAACTCTGGTTGTCTGGAGGATTTAAAAATCAAAATACCCTGACGTTATCTATGGATTTTAGGGTAACACAGCAAGTGGTTGGGGATTTTGTGGATTGCATTTATGAATGTGCTTAGATTCTGCTTATGTGCTAGTTCTGGTGACCATACCTGTATGCTTCTTGGGCCTAGGCAACAGTGATATCCTGGGACAGAGGATGGTGGACTTGCTTGCTGCCAGGTAAGGTATTCATTTCCTGTAATTTGTTTTGACTTGGTTCTATCAATGTATCTATTTCAAAGTTTATTGCAGAGGCCATCATCATCATAAATAAGCAGATGGAGAAAGGGGAGTTGCCATGGTGATGTGCTAAGCAAGTAGTGTTTGATCTAATCAGTTTTTTATTTTGAGCATTTCTAGGTCTGTAATTTAATAACAAAATAGTGAGTTGGACTGTGAATCCTGTTGAGTAGGCATTGTTACTGACACAGAGGGAAACCAGTCTCGACCTTGGAGAACCCAGGAACTGTCGTAGCTCTGACTCACTGCAGCACTCAAGAGAGAGCTTCTCCCAAAGCACAGGAGAAGTCCTCTTGGTCTCCAGTGCAACATAGTGCAGGGCATTGCACAGGGAAGCACAAGGAATGCTTTATGAGTAGTTTGCCTCTCTCTGTCTCCCTGTCACTGTCTTTGAATGACCACCTTTATAAAACACATTGACATATGCCAGTGAAAAACATTGCAGGTAAGGGAGAAAGAATCACTGTCAACTTACTTGCAGTTCTGGGAGGTGCAAGGTGTAATCTGAACTGGGTTTAAGTTCCCTGTAGACAGGAGGAAAGAGATACGAGTTGAAACGTAGCAAGTTATACAAAACATAACAAAGAGTACAGAAACCATCAGGAAGCATCCCTAAGTTGTGGGAAGAAAGAGGAACTTTTACTTTCCAGGCCAAGGATTAAATGTAATACCTTTGATAAAGGATCTCAAAGTATGGGGATGGAACAGCACTGGGAGTGTCAGGCAAGGTGTCTTTCTTCTTTACTGATTGTGACTCCTGAGTTATTCTCCTGCCAAGTGGAGAAGGGATAGATCAGTCCACTGAAGTGGGGATTGTGTGCATACAGAAATTTTTCTCTGCCTTTACCAAGTAAAGAGAAGCCAGGACACTCAACAACACCAAGCATTTCTTTAGCCTACCTAGGATGAATGTCAGCAGTTTTGAACAAGGTAGGCTGATGGACTGGGCTGCCCAAGGGCTGAGAGAGGGGAGGGTGGGGTGTGCTGCGTCTCCTCTGCAGACTCTCATTAAGGTGGGTCCAACAACACTGTAACTCTATGTCCAAAAATCTTCAGATGAGAACACTTATTCCTCTGCAGATGCATCGGTGAAAACTGTGACTGAGCTGGCCAGCGAGTGTGCCAGAGAACGATACTGGATTCCACTTACTAGTGTGATGAGGTACAAGTTTCCATTTTCTCTGTGCAATGTCTGCAAACCCGTGACCTTGCTAAAGGAGTAAAATAAATAAATAAATAAAACAAGACCTCCTTTTGTGTCCATGTGAGATTACTTCAACAGACAGTTTTCAACCACAGTCAACAAAGTCCTTATGTTTATCAAGGCACGTTTTCCATTATATATAAAGAGTTGCTGTTTTTTTATATATGAAAAGTCATTTTGAGAGCCCACAATACCACCCTGTTATGTGGCCCAAACAGAATTTCTGGAAACGTTTAATTTGTGTACTGTGTTGAGAGCTCTCTCAAATAAAGTGTGCGCCATTTAGTCTATAGAACCTCTTGCTTCTCCTAAATATACTCTTATTCTACCTCTCAGCTGAGAAAGCCTTACTTTCTGTTATCATCAGTTTTCAGTGTTTTATTGTGAGCATTAAGGGATAGTCAAACTTGTTCAAAACAAAGAAAAAAGTCTGAGATTTTCTGTCTCCTCTCTTTAGTTTCATTTTTTTTGTGTGTTAGTCTGAAAAGGCTTTCTTGAGGACTTGGAAAAACACAAGGTTAAAAAAAAAAAAAAAGCAAAGACTAGACATCCTAAACTAAAAGACTCTCTCAATGTACATCACTTTCAGTCTACTCTGGTAGACTACAGAGAGTGCGATTCAACAACGCCTTCAGTAATACCTGAGCAGCCTCCTTGAGAAGATAGACTTGCTTAAGCATATGTGAGGGCAGAATTGGGCCCTGCAGTTTGTTCTCAGCTATGGGCTCGACTCTGCTGTGGTGAGGTCAGGCCATAAAGAGAGGTAAGGAAAGGTTGCAGAACTGGGCGCTTGGCTATGCTGGGCGTACTTCAAGAATTTAATTTGGCCATGGAAATGTTCCCAGCACAGCAGTATTCCCCCTCATTAAAGGAGGGAATATCACTGGAGCCCATAACCTCTTTAGGGGAGGAACTAACTTTTAAACTGAACACTGCATTTGGATAGGAAATGAGCTTAGTGGGGTCTGCATGCTAAGGAACGTGTGTGCTTTGATACAAATACTTTTTCAAGTTTCAACCTATGCACAGAGTAACAATGGCCAAACACAGACCAGGAGTTAATAACTGTGAAGTGGGTTCCAGTTAAAAAATATCCTTATTAGTTTATCATTCCTTCACTGGATCTTTTCTAGTGTCATATAATTGTGTTGATTACTAAAATAATTACTGAAGTGAACCGTGGAGGTTATTTTTCCAGATGGAGAGTGTGAGAGAAGAGCTTTCAAGCTACTTCGCATTGCTCTTGAGCAGGTTCATCCATGCAAAGCCACAATATGACCTGCAGCAGTGTTGGTCTGCATGAACCTCCCAGTGTGGGCAATCATAAGCACAGCTGCGGCAAAGATTCTATGGTCTTGCTGTGCAGGACTGTAGGATTTGGGGAGCCTGTGGGGGCTTACATCCAGAAGTCAAGCAAGGCTTTATTTCGTTCTACCTTGCCTTTTCTTGCTTTGCTTCATGGCATGAAAAATAAAATCAAAACTTAGGATTTGGTTATACCTTCAGGTTGGTTTTAATCCTAATAGAAGTATAAAGAAAAAGTCGAAGTTTAAAATTTAATCTCTTTCTTGATCAGTCATTCTTGCATGGTAATTTTGCAGATTATACTCTAATGTTGTCAAACAAACATGCTTCTCCTGCATAATTTATTTGAGAAAACTGAAGTAACATTTTCTGAAATTTGCTCTGTAATATTGGACCTTGGTGATGAAGGCATAAATCGGAGTCTTGAAAATATTCTTTCAGCACTCACATAGCTTACTGGAACTGCAAGTATAATTTCTGCCAGTTAATACAGCTGAAGTATAACATTTTTATGACATTCCCAGTCGTTTAATATGTTTTCTTTCTAACTGAAATGTGGCTCATCTGCTAAATGAACCAAGACTTAGCTTAATCTTTTCTGTAGTGTTTCTAAGTCCAGATCACTCTTCTTTTCTTGGGAGATTTCATGACCCTTAAGAAGTTCCAAATTCTCATCAGATCTTTCACAGCAAAACGTGTCCAACTTTGATTTTACATATGTATAAAATATGACTATTTTCAATTTCTGACTGAAGCATTTCCAATTACATACTTGGTTTGATTAGATGAAGTTTTGCCTTTTTGCTGAAGAATGTAGTCTGGATATATGTGTAAGATAGAGTGTGTGTCACCCTGTTTTTCTCAGCTTTTTTTCCTGGTTTTTCAACATTGCTAGAGACGATTCAGAAAAAAGAGAAAAGATGTTTGTTGTTTCAAGGTGACGTTTGCTCAGTTTGTTTATACTGAGGAATTTTTATTGCCATTTTAGCAGCTTTGGTGTAAGTCCAATGCCTTTAAAGGCATCCTTTTTCAGTTGAAACACCAGGATTTGTGGTCCATGTTCTGGCAGAAATCACTGCACTCCAAGAGTTGCTGCAGCATCCCAGCTGCACGCAGTCTAGTAAGATACGTGTGTTTCTTTAAATTTCATTATAATTTTATAGCTAGAACCAGTCTCAGTTTGTTTGGGTTATTTCCATCCTTTACAGAAAGTGTAAGGTGCTTTATCTGTTGTGCCAGAGGTTTTTCTTCCGGCAGTGTCTCTGCTTCAAGCTGCAGTTTATAGGCAGGGCAATTTTAAACTCCCAGCTTCAACAGACGTTGTCAGCTCAATGCCTTGATGTTGACCATGTCACCTTCTTGGACACCTTTCCCAAAGACTGAATTTTCAGTTTTCTCTCTCATTTTGCTTCTTTGCTTTCCTTGACTCCTGTGGTCATTAACTTTGCTATTTTCATAGTATTTGCTCAATTTTCTATTGGGTTATTCCAAGCATGTCAACGACTTAAAGAATCATTGATTTTAAAAAGAAATAGTTAAGCCTTTCCTTTCACTCCTCCAAAATTACAGTCCATGAGCAGCTTGCCTTGCAAGGATGTAGTGAACACTCGTTATGGAAAAATATTGTGTGTGCAATTCATTACAATGAAATTAGACTTTCCTTCATCTCTATTCTGATATCATCTTGAATGATTGTTGCTGAAGCGCCAACTTTGTCTCTTGCGCTTTCTGCTTTAGTGTAATTTTGTCCTCTGGCTTTCCAGAATAGAGTCAAAAATTTTGCAGCATTTTGAACCCTCCAGTAGTTTAAATAATCTCCTGGTTTCAGAGGTGCAATCTGGGCAAGCATCCCATAAGGTAGCATTATCAAGTATTACAATAGTTGACATATTTTTGAACATGAGTGCAGAATGGATTGTTCTATTAAAATTCTGCTCTGGGACTTCAGTGATACTGCATGTTTGTTATCATACTTTATTGTCCTTACCCTGCATTTCCTTCATATAGAAAAAAGAAAATGAAACATACCTCTGAAGGCAATATCTTTGACTGTACTTCACAGTTTGACTGATGCTCCCTCTGCTTCTTCTGCTTAACAAAGAGGTTCCATTTTCACATTGCTGTTTGAAAAACTGTCCCATGAGATTATCTTGTTTTTTCTCCACTACCAAGATCCAGTTGTCTAAATGTCCTGCAGAGTAAATTTAGTTTCAGAAGGGGACACAAACCAGTCATACAGCCCTGGTGAGTCCTCCCAGAAATGAATTAAGTATGGAGATGGTTTTGTAAGGTGTGGAGAGTAAATCCGAGGAGCAGGTTAGGAAGGGATGGTCATGTGTCTTTACTAGCTTGTGTGAGCTGTTGAGGTGTGGGGAGAAGAAGACCCGTTCTCAGCTGCCTTGTCCTTGCACAGCTGAGGAACATGTCACTGCTTCTGAACCAAGGTTGGTTACTCTGCAGAGCAAGTGCAGGCACTGATCAGCCAGTTACCTAAAGTGCTGCACACAGGTCCTCCTTCTCCATCCCCACCCTGCTGCTTTTTCTTAGAAGTTGATTATAAAAAGTTGCTGTGTTTTATCTGGACGTGCATCTCTGTATTGGTCAGGTGAGTAACCAGGACACAATTACATTCAGATTCCATACCAGTGCTGATAGAAGCAACAGAAACAACTCTCCAATTCCTGTTCAGTTCCTGTTTAATCTTGTTTAATTGCTTTTAGTTGCCTCAGGGCCCAGGAAGAGTGTCTTCCATCATCTACCTAGTGTTGCTCCAGAGCTGGATCAGTCTGATGTGCTTCCCCAGAGGAGAGGCAAAGCACAACACTGAAAGCAGGGTCACTGTATGAGTCGCAGCTGTGTAAGAGTCCTTGTCCTCATGCCGTCCTTGCAGAAACTGGCCATCCAAGCCAAGTTGCTTAGGAAAAGAACATGTCAGCAATGGATTTAGTTGCACCGATACCCCAGGAAGCACTGAAGAGCAGAGCCACCAGATGCACACAAGAAGCATCTCCATCACAGTGTTTGTGTAGAACATGTCATATTGCCGGAAAGTTAATGTCCTATTTCTTTCTTTAAAACCTTTTTTTACAAATGAATTTCTTATAGTTAAAAAGTGATCATTCCTCAGCTCACTGAACAGCTACTGCATTTTCACACTCTGACTGATTGGCAAAGACCAACTGGATGAGGACGTTGAAGACACGTTTGTCTACATGAAGATTTATTTGTGCTCCTGTCCACATGATTCATGCTTGCTCCAGGGGGGAAGCTATAGGTGAGATGGCATGCTAAGCTACCATGATTTTCCATGCGTTCATATAAAAGAAAATCCTTCTTCTATCCTTTTATTTATTTTTTGTCCCATTCAGTGGTGATGTGGAGTGTTGCTAGAACAATAGTCAGTCTAATCCAGACAGTCATTTCATTGTAAATCACCAGGGTGCAGATTTTACACTTCAGGTATTATTGGTTTTGTTCTGTTTCTTCACTTCTCAGGCTTAAAATTGGCCAACACAAGCTTTCAGAAAATGAATAAAAAATTAAATGGCTCAGGACTGGGACATGGTTTGCCAAGTGTCAGCCTGGGGAGGTGCTCTGTAACTCTGTGGTAAACCCCAATGTATATAATCACAAAGGAAAAGCTGACAGACCTTGAGCAGTAGCTTTGCAGTAATAAAGTATTATTATTAACAGATCCTTTCATCCAGGGATCTCAAAGCACTTTATGAATATTCTGTTACAGGGAAATGTGCAGGGGTAAGGCATACAGTTTAATCTTCTTTACACCATGTCATATCAACAGCCAGGTCTGGGCACCCTCTTCTCAGCATGTGCTGTGTGAGGGACTCATGCTTAGGGACATTGCCATGGCAGAAGGGTTGGGAAGGCATGATCTAGCGAGAGGATAAAAGACCAGATGAGATAGGCATGTGATGGCAAGTTTCTCTGGAGAAGCAGCTCAGTGATGAACTTCTCACAGACCCTGACAATGTCCTAAACAACATCAGGAACTCGAAGCATTCAAGAGCATTCTCCCTCTCTTTACACAACATGCTCTATGCATTCTTATCTCTTCTGTGGGGACAGGCTGCAATGGTGCTCTGTGACTTGTGAGGGACACCATTGCTGTGGACGCATTGAACACCATGAACTCCATGAACTGACAGAATTGATGATCTGCTGCCTCCCTCTCTACAGACACCCAGCTAGAGGACCTGGCGACAGCAGGCATTTGAAGGACGTCAGCTAGTCCTTGCATGCAAAATGCTAGGCCATGAAGGTTTGTTTTCCTCTTCTTGGCTGAGACTTAAAAATATGCAATGTTTTTATTTACTGACTTTATCCCTGGCCAGCCTCCAGGGAACTCGGGCTGCAGAGCCACTGGGGCTGCCTGTGCTCAGACCGTTTGGGTGAGTTTAAGGGACTGGGCTCTGGGAGCGAGACCTGGACTAGTGCAGGTTGCACTCAAGTGGCACGAGCCTTTCTCCCACGCATCCTTTCCTTCCCTTTTCTGCTGCACAAATATACCTTTTGTGGCTGTGTGCAATGTTCAAACAGCAACCAGCAGCCAGCCCAGGGTGGCCTCAGGCAACATTTCCCATCCTTCTCTTTACTTACCCCTTCATTCAACAGGTTTATTTATTAGACGACATACCCGCTATGCAGCATTTCACCATTTAGTCTAGGAAAGATTTTATTAATTTCTGACTCCCTTCTGTCTTGCTCAGCAGCTGTTTGTTTAACATGGACTTGAGAGGCTGCACCCGCAGCTTGCTGGACAATGAAGTTAGTCTTTTAAAGGACCTGTTTGCAAAATATGGTACATCTGCTAGTGAATTTAGAGTCCTTTTCATGGCAGTAAAATAAGCCTTGCAGAGAAGATGCATGACTGATGGATCACCATGAGAAAAGGTGCAACAGGGGGTACCCCTCGCACAGCGGCCTGGGCACAGAGCTCCCAACCATGGTATATGTCCCAGTGCTTCCCCTGGCTGAGGCAGGGATGGCTGTGCATGTGCTGTTAAAGCTTTCATTCGCATGTCTTAGCTCCTTGAACACCTCTGGTGTGTCAAAATTGTCACCCTGTGGTGTGAACATACCTTAACAGAGCCCAGCACTGGCCGGCTCCCATGGGCTGTTTGCCAAGGTGGCTGCCAGCCACTAGACACGTCACACATGCCTTGCTGAGCTGGTCATAGCCACACTGTGCAATCCTGGCAGGAGAGGCACTTGATCTGCTGGAGGACTACAAAGTGATCAAGACTGCCTTAATCTAAGAAAATACAACTGATGGCAGAGTCAGAAATTCATATCACACTCCTGAGAATGCCACTTTCTCCATACAGCATGGATGAGCTAAGAGATCAGGTCATTCCCAGAACATCAGCTCAGCTCTGCGAAAGCATTCAAACATGGGTTTGGATCAGCTTTAGTACAAACTGAACATCTGTCCAAACAGCAAAGTTCACCAGCCTTGAAGTCTCTGCATTCCCCACCCCCTCCCCACAAATGAATCTTATTGTGGGGGAAATATATGAGTAGATAATTCATTTTGGAGGCTGTGGGTGGCCCCTGAGGTAAATTGGAGCGCTGAGTTTTACATACGCACACCCCCACGCAAACTCTGTCTTTGCTGCAATTCAGCATCAGTGAGCCTACGCACACCTCTCCCAAGGCCTCTCTACAAGACCTTTATCCTTCTACCAACGGGGAAGCCAAACCCCCAGGGTGAAAGACAAGTTGAAAGCTAAGATCTGAATGATTTGGCATAAATTGGAGGTATTGCAAGATTTTCCAAGATGAGCCCACTGGGGGCTGGAGACTTCATGATGGTTTCATGGCTTAAAAGAGAGAATGGAGTTTAATCTAGACCATGTGCTAAGATGAGCTGCTGAGCATGGAGGTAGAGTATGGCAAACCCGCCCTGACTACTGCAACTGCCCTGTTCACATCTGGATCATTCAGAAATGGTGTCTGTCTTCCTCTGTTCCTTGTTCTTAAAATACCGAAGTGCTGAGCTAAGCTTCCTTTTTGTGGTTGGACCCTCCTACATGAGGTGGGGTTTGTATCCTGGGGGTGTCCAAGGGTGTGCTTGGAGACTTCTCCAGGTGGAGAGGCATTTGGGGAGCAGGGTGGGGGATGGCCCTTGGCCCTTGAGCCAAGCCAGGCATGCAGACTCCTTCAGCTCTTGCAGAGGATGCTCAGGAAAATGCATCTTGAGGCATTGCTGAAATTAGTCCTGCAAGACAGGGCTGCAAGCGGAGCTTTGCACCCTGCATCTGCAGCACAAGGAGCCTCTGTGGTGGGCTTGCTGAAGACACACAGCAGTACTGTGGCTCTGGAGGTGAAGAGACAAATGTCTGGCTGTTAACTGCAAAGACTGCCAGAGCCCAGGAAGCAGAAAAGCGGAGGAAGAAAGGAAAAAGTAGTCACAGGCCGCAAAGTAGGAACAGAGCAGTAGAAGAGGACTTCCTAGGGACACGGGACCTGGGCTCCCGCTCCCCCCTGCTTGTGTCTCTATTGCTGCCCGCTTTCCCCATCCTTGCTGCTGCTGTGCCCAGCCACAGAAGTGGAAAGAAACCATTGCATGACTTTGACCCTGAAATACCTTTTAACTACCTGAGACGGGACACAGCACTTCTGCTTTCTCAGCGTAAACACTGTGAATTATATCTGTAATTCCTGGTCTGAGAGTGCTGCTTGCTCAGTGTTGCTGGGATCCAAAGCCCTCTTCTGAACCAAAGCAGGTGCAAGATGTTAGAGAGAAAACAGACCCCAGCAAGGGGGGAGAGGAATCCCCAGAGGGATTGTCTGCAGGGAAAAATACAGCCTTGGAGAACCACAATTCCTTTGTTCATACTGCTAAGAAATAAGACATTTATGCATTTAAGTAAGTCTGCTCAGCCCTGACTGGCCAGCGCTAACCTCAGTACTGCTGAGGCATGGATTTAGATGGAGGTTTACTGTGGAAGCTGGAAGATCTCACAACTCATAAACCATCTTCAGCATCCTCCTTAGGACATGACATTAACTTTTAGATAACAACATGCTCTGGTTTGGTTTAGGTTTTCAAGCCCGTGTAATGAGAAACAGATCCATCTCACTGGCCTCGGGGTGCCAACGGCTGGCTAAGGGGACTGAGGCAGTCCCGTCAGCCCTGTTCACTCACCATCAGTACATGAGGCAGACACTTGCAAACACAAGTCCTTCCAACAGAGGTGTCTAAACAAGGTGGGTAGACAACCTCCGGAGCCATCTGCTCATCTTCTCTGTCACAGGAGCTGTGGCAGGTACATCTCTGACTCTGCAGGGCTAGGTGGGGTGAGCCATCATCAACAATCTGGATGAGGGGACAGGGTGTAACCTCAGCAAGTTTGCTGATGACACAAAACTGGGAGAGGTGACTGGTGCGCCAGAAGGCTGTGCTGCCATACAATGAGACCTGGACAGGCTAAAGTGTTTGGTGGAGAGGAACCTAATGAAGTTCAACAAGGGCAAGTGTAGGATCCTGCACCTAGGGAGGAATAACCCCCTGCACCAATACAGTTTAGGGGTTGACCTGCTGGAAAGCAGCTCTGTAGAGAGGGTCCTGGGAGTCCCGGTGGACAACAAGTTGACCATGAGCCAGCAATGCACCCTTGTGGCCAAGAAGGCCAATGGTTTCCTGAGGTACATTAAAAAGATCATGGCCAACAATCAAGGAAGGTTATCTTCCCTGTCTACTTTCCCCCGTGAGGCACATCTGGAGTAGTGTGTCCAGTTCTGCACTCTCCAGTTCAAGAAAGGCAGGGAACAACTGGAGACAGTCCAGCGGAGGGCTACAAAGATGATCAAGGGACTGGAGCACCTCTCTTATGAGGAAAGGCTGAGAGACCTGGGTCTGTTTAGCCTGAAGAAGAGAAGTCTGAGAGGGGATCTCATCAATGCTTATAAATACCTAAAGGGCGGGTGTCAAGAGGACGGAGCCCGGCTCTTTTCAGTGGTGCCCAGCCACAGGACAAGGGGTAATGGGCACAAACTGGAACACAGGAAATTCCATCTCGACATGAGGTGAAACTTCTTTACTTTGAGAGTGACAGAGCACTGGAACAGGCTACCCAGAGAGGTTGTGGAGTCTCTTTCTCTGGAGATATTCAAAACCTGCCTGAATGCAAATATTCAAAACCTTCCTGTCCAACTGCCCTAAGTGAACCTGCTTTGGCAGCAGGTTTGGACTAGATCGCTGAATGTCCCTTCTAACCCCTACCATTCTGTGATTCTGTGATCCCCTAGCCTGCTTGCATGGCACAACCTGATCCCTCTCCAGTCAGAAACATGTGTTGAGGCTGGACCAGGGTTGCTGCTTACAGATGGCACCAGCCATATTGCACAGCCGTGCATGGAAAATACCAAAACCCAGCCCAGGGGCCAGGATGAACCCTGAAGTAGGGAGGAACAAGGTGTTACATGACCTGCAGCACACTCATGGGGCCAGAGCATTGTGGAGGGTGGTGGGGACAAAATTATGAAGGATAAGATTTGCAAGAATTCCAATTAGAAGAGTCAGCACCAGAAGGTGCCAAAAAAGCCTGTCGCCACAGAGGCCCTCTCACTGCTGTGTGGGATGCCTGGGGCTGCCATGTCAGGGTGACTCCTGTGAATGGGGACCATGAGAACACTGTCTTTTTCTGCCTGGACTCATTTAACTTCTGACCTGTATCAGCTGTCAGATTAGAAGGGGTTTAGTCACATCAGTCTGAGCAGGAATTAAAGCCAAGCTCCAGGGGTGAAAGGGCAGAGCCTTAAAGGGATCACCTTAATTGACAGGGCCTCTTAATCCTCCTGTTCTTGTACATTAATCCAAATATCTCCAGTTCTTCTTCTTAACCTGTTTTCATAAAGTAAAGAGAATTATACTTAATATAACAAAGCTGAGTGTAGGAGGAAAGCATGACCTTAGCCCTCCTGAAGAAGGGGTTTGAGGCTGTTGTGGATGCTGCTCTTTATCCCAGTCACTCCCCAGCCCTTCCCCAGCAGTTTGGGAGCTGGAAATGATCAGGCAGCTCCTCCTTGGCTCAGCTGTGGCAGTGATACTGTGCAGGACGGAGCTGTTGTTTGATGTTCCATTTGCAGTTTACATTTATAATGGCAGCGCTGTGATAACCTGGGTACTTGAAACAGGCCCAAGCAGAGAGGAGCTTGGAGCACACCACATCCATCACCTGATGAGCATGGTCAGTGGGGCTCTGCTTGGAGCATCCCTCTCTACAGTAGCAACCGGCATGCACAACTTGGAGGCTCTGCTGCCCACCTCTGGGGGGACTTGAGGGGCTGAACAGAGCTGTATGTGCCCTTTGAATCGGGGAAGTGCTGGGATTGCTTTCTTAGCGCCTGGTGCACAGAGAATTTCAGGCTCTTTGACCAGCAGCCCAACAGCTTTCCAGGCTATCAGCTAAAAAGCAGTTGGATTTCCAAAGTTTTAATGCACACAAGGAATGATGGGCAGTAGCCATTTACATCAAGTCACTTTTTGGAAGAAGAGTGTTGGTGTACAAGATCAGTCCTATCTGAAATGCCTTTTTACAGTAAGCTTCCTTGGAGGCTGATCTTCAGCACAGGAGGTGTAACTGGGATCACAAGCACTAAATGCACTCTGTAGGCAGTGGGAAAGCTAACTGGTAACCTGGCAAAGTTAATCACAAGTTGTTAAACTAAGCTTTTAACAGCTAAGCTAAGTTGTTAAATTCTCAGGGGCATGGATTGTGCCTTCATATATTTTGGTAGTGCAGCTATGCACTGCCACCAGCAGCTCTCAGCTTTACCAAGAGATAAACAGGGGGATGAAGAAGAGGTTCAGCTCTTGAACCATGGGGAAGAGGGAGAAACCCCACACTTGGCTACATGACTGTCACAACTCTGACATTAACAGAGTTTCAGGTGTTGGTGACAGTGCCCATGGTGCCAGCCTTGGGGATCACGCTGGCCCTGGGTGGTTTCGGTGGTCATTGCTTCTCACTGCCATGCAGACCCAGCCTAATGGGCAAAAGCATCCCTAACACTGCCCTCCTGCCATCCATGTGCATCATGCTTTGTAGCTACATTGCAGTGTTCTGGTGGTGAGAAACTTACCCTGCAAACCAAGTTCCTTTCAAAATACATCTAAGGCATCTATTTTCCTGCTGCCATGGTGGCGAAAGCCACAGAAAATTGTGGAAAAAGTGAAGTTTCCAGAGGCAAATTTATTTTGTCTCGTTCTCAGCCTGCTTAAAGTTCAACTCAGATGTTTCAGGAGCCAGATTTGTACTGAAGGAAAGCAGTCTAAGAAACAGTTGTGGATAAAAGAAATCTGAAGGCTATTCACAAATGAGGAGAAAAAAAATCTTTTGAGTGGGCTGAAGGAAAACAAACACAGATCCCATGAGGAGGAGGAGAGAAGAAAAACTCCAATGAAAAGAAAAAGAATTGGATGGTGAAAACCTGGTCTCACAGAGGTCAATAATATTTTGCTGCTAGCTTAGCTGGGCCAGGATTTTCACCACAGTTTCTAATCATGGTGATGGGCTCTTCCTTCCAAAGTTGTTCTTCCACCTCATGATTCATCACATCTCCTGACTGGATGTGTGCTAGCACAGAACTACCATTTAGTTAGGAAAATACTCCTTTAATGGAACGAATCACTCTTGGAAAAAAACCTCATTTCAAATGACAGGAGGAGGCAGGGAAAGGATCATGACCTTGATCCAATTTTTGAACCCTGTGAACACACAAAAATAATTTGAAAGGTTCATAAAACTTCAATTTCCAGAAGATTTGCCCATCCCAAACTTTGGGCTTGTCAGGCCAGAAGCCCAAATTCCTCCTTAGATCCAGCCCTGTGCCGACAGTGACACTGATGCCCTTTGTAAAAAGCCTGGCCAAAACAGAGCTCTGGGAAAGGAGCTATTTGGGCAGCAGAAGCAAGAGAAGGGAGAGCCAGTCCCTTTGAAGTAATCAGCTAGGCGAGGCATCGGATAAGCCAGGGCCGTTTGTAATCAGATGTCTGAGAGGACTGTCAAAGAAATCTCCCGACACTTGCCTTGTCGCTGATGGTATCTCAGTGCAGATAAAATAAAAGCAGCAGTAAAAGGGAAGTTTGAGCCATTATCTGCCCGCACCTGGGCTGCGAAGGGCGCCGAGCACAGACAGCACCCAGCTGTGTCCGAGTCTGTGAGGACATTTTGGGGAGAGAGGGCTGTCTCCCACAAGGTACAGGGGCCGATCGCCCCGCGGCCCTGGGGAGCACAGCCTGCAGCATCACTCCTGACCGTGCATTGGGGTTTTGTATTTACAGTAGAGAATCTGTATTCACAGCCTTAACTATCAGCTTCTTATGAACGCTGGGCTGAAAAGGTGTTTTCTTCCCAGGATAATGGGAAAATGCCATTACAGCTTTTTGAGAAGGATTTGCAGGCTTTCATAAGGCTGCTCACTGCGTCTCTCCCTGGCCTCCAGTGTTCATGGGAAGTAGCTTCACAAGCCACAGAACCAAAGTCTCAGTTTTGGTGTTTCCTTTCCTTGTGCATTTCCTGGAGTCGAATAGGGCTGAGGTTATGTAGCAGTTTTTACTTTCAGAAGGTATTTCTAGGCTCTCTGTATCCCATGCACTTTAAATCAGCTGGCAAGAATGTGATCCCTTGAAGCTTCCTCTGCTGCCAAAACGTAATTGGAATTGGCCAACAGGCTTGAAGGCACAGATGGATAGACAAACATATAAACAAACAGTGCTATCATATTTGCTCTATTTTTCTTGGAAAGCTGAGCTAGAAACTCCAGTAACCTAAGCAGAGATCTGGGGTAATACTGCATAACATGGGCAACCCATCTTCGGCCCCACTCTGCGAGAAGTGAATCATTCATGGGTGCCGTACAAGCACTGAGAACCTGTCTGCACACAGGGTAACTTCAGCTGTGCCCAGAGTCACTGCAACAGATGTATGTTTTGAAATGGCCTTTGGAAATTTTGATCATAACTCCATGGCTGTTGTGAGACAACAGCATAAAATGCCCAGTGGAGCTCAAAACAAGCTCCGTATTACAGCTTGGTCCTTGAATGTTTTGGTGTATTTTTTTTTTCCTCTCAGCAGTGGAGACGCCCTAATTCTTCTGTCTTAGAAGTCCTCTGAAGACAGGAAAAGTTCTGCTTGATGCTGGGATTTAGGATTGAGCCAGTGCTGTCAAGTACACCTCTTAGGGATTTTTCTATTTGGTCTTTGGGGTTACTGATGCTTTGTGCTGATGTCCTACCAGCACAGATACTCCATGAGCAGATCCCTCGATGGGAACTTTGCTCAATTTTTATTACATCCTTAACTTATTTACTCCAAGAACTCAACGATGGTCTAAATTCTAGCCACCATGCAGAGACCAGGGGCGTCCATAGGATTAGAGTGGTGTGAAAAGAGATCTTGACCCCTTCACTATGTTTAACATAAATCAACTGTCACAGTGGGGTTAAAACTCCATGTATATTAACCAACATCCCATACTTATTAAACTACAGTAACTATCTTCCTGCCCTTCCCCCGCTTTCTAATAGCGGTATAAATAGTCCAAAGGCCTCTTGTCAACACAGCTCCCAGAATTCTAGCTCTTTGAGGGGCAAATGTACTTTGTTTTATTACTTGTATGGCATTCCTCAAAGAAGGGGACTTTGACCTTCTGAAATTCCTCCCGGAGATTAAATACCAAAACCAGCAGTCCACAAGGGAATTAATAGACAGCTTCAATACACACAGCAGGACCTTTGGAGGGGGTCAAGTTATTAACACACTGGGAAATGTAGATCGTATCTTCTGATGCAGGATATATCTTGCATTCTAGATCAGATAATGATGATGGGGCCTAGAGAGCTGCATTTCTGAGATGAGTTCTGCAGCTCTCAGCAGATCTTCCAATTCTGCATATTTTACTGAGGACACAAACTTTGCTGACTTTGGAAGTCTTCATATAAAAAGGAATGCATAACAAACTTATTTTTTTGGGAGAAATTGTGCCTTCTGTATTAACAGTGGGCCCATGTGGCTTTATTTTTCATTAGACAAGGAATCTTACCTGGGGGCTTAATACTTATTCAACCTCCTACCACCTCAAACCAGAAAACCCTACAAAAAATATTTGGCTAATATTTACATATTTAAGGAAATTAATGTCAGGCATTGAAAGCCATTTAAAGTTCCTTTTTGTACACTTTTGGATAATCAAAATTCTCAGAAACTATTTAAGCCTGATGATACCTAAATGGTCGTGGAAAACTCATTTCAGCTTTCTTGCAGTGCATATTTGCACTGGAAGCATGATTAAAAATGTTCACTTGATGTAGTTGGGCCAAGGAACAAGGATATGTGATAGAATCAACCGAAGGTTTTAGATTGATTCATCATTTCTGTAGAACTTTGATTCTTGAAAAAAGTAAGGAAATATGACAGTTTAACGATCGTCCCTTGTTTTTCAACAGCTGTGCATCAGTCTGAGATTTTACCTTTGAAATTCTCAAGAAAGGGATAATATCTTACAAAATGTCTTCTTTTTTTATCCCCTCCATTTGCTTTATGTGGTTGGCCACTGCTAAACAACACAAGTTCTTGAGATGAAAGCCCTACAGTAAATGAAAATCATGAAAAAAATAAGTAAGTTGGAATATGTTACTTGTTATGAAATATTCCTTTGGCATGAATTGCAATAAACAAACCAACATCCATTCCAAAACAGCTGTAAACAAATCTTTACTACTCCCTGATTGCCAAAAATCTCACACCACTCAAATTGACATGGAAAAAAGCATTAATGTTAGTGAGGGATGAATTTCAGGAAGGCTGGGTTTGGTCTGGATAAGCATATCTGACATATGCAAGCCTTCTGGGAGCCTATAAAAACAAGCTTTCTTGGGAGATTTCCTGCACTTCTGGTTGGGTTGGAAATATCATGACAGCTGGCTTCGCTGCAGCACTTGGGCACGCCAGGTTGTCTTCCTGGCCAGAAATCAGGGAAACAAAGATGCCTGGAAAGGGAAGAAAACACATAACAATACTTAGAGCTTCTAGAGCAATTCCCAGTCAACGTGCTTAGTGTGCTCTTACATGTACCCAGAGCTGTGTGGAAGATCTGCTCTTCTCCCTCTGTACAGAAATAAACTGAGGAATGAATGGTTGAAAAATGCTTTCCATCTCTTTTCTAGCTGCTTGCAGGATATACAGCTATGCAGGTCAACCCTTACTGTTCTACCCTTGGGGCACAGGAAAAGTGCAAAGGTAAAAGTTGTCACAAATCCATTGTACATCCCCTTGTTGCTAGATAATTTAACAGCTCTTCCACGTTCAGTCCTCTCCCCGTGAATTGATTTGATTTATAAAGTTCCAATAACAACTTCAAAAATGCAGTCCTGCCATATGGAAACCAAGTTTGAAATGCAGAGGACCTGTTAGAGGTTTGAATCCTAACCTTAGTGGAGCTTCTATCAAAGGCAAAATAGACTGGCTCTGTCCTAATGATAACATTAGGACATGTTATTGTTTGTGTACCAATCTTGTCTCATACAAAGAAAAAAGCATAGTGAAACTGTGGAGCCCCTTGCCAAAAGAAGGTCTGGGTGCTAACAGGTTGCATGGGTTCAAAAAGGCAAATCAAGAGAAGAAAAATCTAGCAATGGCAATGAAAAAAGCCATAGCATGCTCAGAATCACCTTCACTATGAATTACTGGATGTCAGGGGAGTGTTCAGATCCTGTGTCAGTGCTTGCTGGTTCTGTGCTCACCCTCTTCCCTGGGCATCTGCACTGGCACTGCAGGAGCACCAGGCACTGCAGGGGCACAGGGACGAGATCTCACTGCAGGAGATGGGCTGTTGCCCTCAACCAGCGCGGAAGAAGTGCCCCTTTGCTGCCCATCCCACTTGAGGACCAGATTTGCCCTTATCTTTTGTTGTTTTTTACTGTTTTGAGCAGAAAAAGTAATGATGTTGGACAAAAATATGCTTTTAATAAGACTGCTAGGTATGCTCCAGATGGCTTACTGCTCCTTACTGAGCTTCTCCAGCTGGAGATGTACTCTTTCCAAAAGATACCCTAAGTGAGGCCCCGAGCTGATGCCTCCCTGGGCTCTAAGCCTCACTAGGCAGTGTGCCAGCCATGGGCTATCAGTTGGGCTGTCACCAACATCTCCTGGAAATACCTTGCTCCTCCTTGGTAGTCTTGAAGATCACTCCCCATCCCCTCATGTGACTGAAAATGCAGCCTGTTTTGCTGCCTTCTGCTAGTTTCACAGACCATTCAGAGGCAAAAGACAATTTTTCCAAGGCAGACGTTCATGGAAATACAGCTCCCTCGAATATACAAGGGATGATGAGAGGCAGTGAGGGGGAAAATCTCCTGCTCTGGTCTTCCTGGGATAGTTTTCTGTTTCCTCATGATTCCTCAGGCCACTGCTTGGGTGCTGCCCTTCCCATTGGCAGTCTGTCATATTATCGATCCTTGGATTCGTTTGGCTGAAGGACTGAGGAATTATTGCTGTGCCTCCTTTGCAAGGTTATGCTACCTTTGCACAAGGCTTTTCATATCAGGCTACCTCATGATTTGTGTGTTAGGAGCACCTGGGTGTGCTTGCTCCCTTTCAAGTGACAGAAGGTGTTAACCTGCCATCTGTCTCCGTGGGGACAAGGCACAGCTTTTTCTACCTCTGTGGCTTGTAGCTGTATCTGTAAAACACAACGAAGTGTAAAATACATATCTGGCTTTTGATCCTTGGGCCAAATGCAACCCCAATGTAACCCCACTGGCTTTCCTACTGAAAGAAACTTTGATTTCTTCCATGGGGCCGTTGCAGGTTTTGCACACTGAGTGGGCAGTGCTTTTGGCTTCCAGCCTAATTCCTCATCGTCGCCCACTCTCCCATACACATCCTGGGAAAGAAAGGTGTCACCAACCTGGGAGCACAGGGGCAGGAAGGAGGTGGCAAAGCAAATCTGTCTGCACAAGGCTCAAATGCTAGATCTGTTGTTCTTCTAATAAAGAACCAGTTTAGGTTTATGAACACAAAGGCCTTTGATGTTGTTACTCAGCAAATGGTGCCTTAAAGATAATAGATGGTTTCATGGGCTGAGCCCTTGGCTGGGGGTTGGCAGCTAACACCAGTTGAGCCGTGCTCCAGCAGAGCCTCCCTCGGCATACGTAAGCTCTCCCGAGGGCAGCCATCAGAGCACCCCCACCTCTCCCAGCCATCTGGAGAGGGGGAGATGCCTCCCTCGCAGGGTCTTGCAGAGCTGCGCTGATGTTCGCATGGTTCTTTGAAGATAACTTATTTACCAGCTAGCATTTGCTAACTTGTTCCATCCCTTCAAGTCGACCTTCATGTGGGCCGTGTAGGCAGCTCCAGCCTGATGTTAAACCTGTGCCAGGAGGAACTACATTCTCCTTGGCCCCTCAGCTCTGCCGCTCAGAGGCACACCTCGGACAAGCCACTTGGCTTGGGGTTTCGGTGGGACTTGGCTACTACTTGGCTCCAGCAAGGAGCTCTGACATTGTTTTTTCCTGGCAGCTAGCACCCAGCCTTGAACGCGGGGACTTATGCGAAACCTGCTTTGGGGCTGCCATGCCAGGCCCCCCTGTGGGGGGCACGCACCCTTCCCGGGGACCTGCCCTCTCCCAGGCACTGCCTTCTCCTGCAGCTCACGTCCTTCTGGCACAGTGGGGATCTCTGCCACCCCCCTGACCCATCTCCATGGGCTCTGCTCCAAGAGGGGTTTGTGTCCACTCTTGTTCCCTCCTGGCCCTTGGGAGCTGCCGGCTGAGGAAGAAGGCGGCCATTTTGAAGGTGCACTGGGCACTGCCACTAAAGAGGCTGCTGATCCCACGAGGGAGACCAAAGCACTGTGAGGAGGAGAAGGCATAAATCCCCAGCAGGAGCATTAATCCTCTTATTGAGCTGTCAGTTATGATTCATCATCCTGTTTCATTTTAATGCTGTTGCATCTTCAGTGCTCCTACCCTGTGCAATGACTGGGTCGTTTCCCGTGAAGGAGGAATGTGTAACTGTGTAACTGTGTGAGTGTGTGTGTGTGTGTGTGAGGTGTGCGAGTGTGTGTGTGAGTGTGTGTGTGAGGGGTGTGTGTACTTCAAACTGTGTAACAGGAGATGAATTCAAAGCACCTCCCCGGGACATTGTCGCTGTAGACGGGCACTTTGTTCGTTGCTGTGGTGGAGCCATCAGCCGCTCCAAGTCCCGATCAACATCCCAACCCCAAGCGAGTCCCGTTTCAGCGGCGCTCCCCCTCCCCACGCCGGCACATAATGTTTCTATTGTGCCGATGCTGTTTTTCTGGGGAAGCGGCAGGGATTTAAATATCATAAAGGCAGAAGTTGGTCTTTGATATACTGTCAGCAAAAGCTGAATACTGTAATTTCGAGCAATTTTCTCCGAACTCCCCTTCCCACCCTCCCCCTCCGCC
>NW_009646945.1:5261694-5275611 GCF_000708025.1 Charadrius vociferus
CCTCCCCCTCCGCCCCCTGGCCCCCTCCTCTCCCTGGGCCTCCTCCCTGGTGCTTTTTTCCTGACAAGCCGCTCCGTCGCTTCTCTCGCACGATCCTCACCCGGCAAATTAATGTGCTGCTGCTGATGAGAGACAGTGGGTTACTGTGAGCGTAGGCTCTCTCATCTCCTCTTGCTATTACACCCTGGCAGCTTCAAAGCTCCAGTCATCCTGTTTCCATCTCCCCGTGGGTCGGTAGGGCCTGACTCAACAGCACGGTTCAAAAGTGCAGGCTGGCCGGGATGGCCACCGCCCCGGCCCCGCGGCCGTCCATCGAGGCAGCTGTGGTCAGCGCTGCAGAGCTTCTTCCCCTTCTCCTCCTGGGATTAATTGCCACACTGGGAGGGTAATCCTGCTTCTCCCACTTCTTTTCATTTCCAGCTGAGGCAGTCTTTTGTAGAAAGAGCCCTTTCCCTTTCCCTTCTCTTTTTTTTTTTTTTTTTTGTGGACAACTATTTAATCTTTTGTGATCTGCCCTTCTGGGCTCCCTGGCAGTTCCCCTGGCGGTAACCATGCTGTTTGTTTTAGCCGGTAACAAGATACTGTTTTGAAAAGTAATTCTGATTACTCTGTGAATTTAGGCTTTATTTCGTATGCGATCTTTCTGTGGCAGAGAGAGATCTTTGTGATTTCTCCCTCGCTAACAATGATTTTTGCATATGTGTGAAGGAAAGGTGCATGGGGAAAGGGCCGATGGTCTGCCTGCCTCCTGTCCTCAAAAATGAGGAGTACTGGTGAGAAATGTTGCTGCATTTTCACCATTTCTGGGCTTTTGCCCCCCTGTGGATGGGTATGTGGTGGGATGAGGAAAGCAGCCGCTGGGAACTGGGGCTGTGCGGGTGCCACCCCGGCTGCAGAGCTGTCACAGGGCAAGGCTTGGTGCGCTGGGCATCTCCCTTCCCAGGCTTTGGCTCATGGGTGAGCAAAGTGCCCAGAAACCCCTGCCAGGCTGCGAGGGAAAGGCAGCTCCTTCCAAAATCAGAGTACTTTGTGTCCATAAGCTGCTCCATAAACAGCAATGCTACCCCATCCATAGGCTCCCTGCCTAAACAGCAGTCAGGGAGAAGCATAAAGGGCCCATACATTCTGCGTGTCATCCCCTGCCTGAACCCTTCACAACCAGGACCAGTAAATATTTCTCTTCCGCTCAGCTGCAAAGGTCCCAGGAGGGCTGCTGGCTGTGGTGGCAGACCTTGCTGTCCAGACAGGGGACAGCCAGTCATCAGGACCTGCAACACACACTCAGAGGAGCTTCTCTGAGAAAAAGTAAATGTCCATCCCTGCTGCTACAAAGACCCCTGCTACCTCACACCACAGTGGCAGCATCCCAAGCTGTATTCACCCAAGGGGCTATATTGCAGCAAGCCTGTGGCTCTCGTTCCCTTGGTGCTGTGTTGTTTTTTTTTCTTAGGCAGTGGCTGAGTTTTTCTCTCTATTACTGCTGGAACAACTCGAGAGTGCTGGCCTCAGTCCGAGGACTACAGTAGCTCTTCCTCCCTGGAGAAAGCGAGACAGTCTAAGAATAAGGAGTAGCTTAGAGCAGGAGAGGGTCATGTTTCGCCCAGTGGGATTTTAACTGGCTTGTGGATTTTATTCACCCGAGCTGCCCCTCAGCAGCTCTCTTGGGTCACCCAGCCGTCCACATCTTCTGCCTTACATAAAACCTATAGAGATCACAGATAAAATAAAAGAAGGAAGACACATGTTCCAGCAACCGGAGTGGTTTGCTGTGCAAAGCTGGGCTCCCATCCTTGCGCTGTCACACAACATATAGCCTTGGGTACATCTAACATCGCTGCTTTTCAACTCCAACAGAGCAGGGGGAAACACACAGTAGTTGAGACTATACAATCTCTAAGTGTGCTTAGATTTCTTCCTAGTTGCCCAGGGTTTGCAGAATTTACAGTATCATAGGTTTATCAGGGATGAACATCAGTACGTGACAAACTTTGATTCCAAAAAAGAACAAGCCCTTCCATTAACTACCTGTCTGAGTACCTTTTCATGTAAGGCAGGTCCTACAAAGTCTAGCAGGCTCCTATGGGGTTTTGGAGCATGTTACTAGAGGATCAGTTAAAACGTAAAATTTTGCCAAAGTTACAATTGAATTAAAACAGATCTGAAGTTCCCAACCATGCCACTCCCATTACCTCAACACAATTTAAGTACGTTAAAGAAACAAGGAGAATGACAAACCCATGCAGCATAGCAGTGTCTGAGTAGCTAGTATTAAGGCACTGAATTTCATCCCAACTGTTTCAATTTGAGTCACTATTTTATGACCAAGTTCTCAGATCTCAGTGGCTAAAAATCTTGCTTCAGGCATCCCTGTTGTGTTATTTTCCACATAATGACATAGTTGCGTGTAATGAGATGTTAGCAGCTCATTCACTGCTTACATCTGTCTTGGAGAAGAAAATTGCAGTTTCTTGACTTATACACTGAATAGTGTAAATGTAAGTTAGTCATGGCAAATTTTGAGAAGTCTAAACTTTGGAAATTATGGCAAGAATGATGAAGACTCAAAGGTATGTTTCGAGGGAACCACCTACTTCTGGAGAAGTTGGCCTCTGCATTTGATTAATTTCGTGCCAGAGGTACACCTCTCACAAACCTGCCTGCTTATTTGGAAGGACATGGCATGTTCAACAGGGGACTGACTAGGTTGGTCAGTATGGCATGAGCTTCAAACCCTTACTAAAACACTCCTTTGGATAATTTGTAGCAAAAAAATCTAGCAGAATCAAAGAAGTCCTTTGGGGGACAAAACCTAAGCAAAACCCAGGAGCAGCTCTTTGCTTTGGGGGGAATGATAGTGTTTCATTCAAGTCGCCCTTGAATTCACGAGTGCTCTTCTCACAGTGGTTTGGATTACTGTCAGTATTTTTCCTGATACAGTAACACTGGAGTTCAGATTGGGCCACTCACATGCAAGCAGTTAAATGTAGATGTCTGAACACTAGATAGATAAACTCTCATTATAGTCAATGGAGATTCAATCAACGTGGTCAACAGAGTTTGCGTCAATTGCCTAAATATGAACTGCTGGTGCCACCAGAGATGATCTAGGATATTGCGGTATCTGAAATGGCTGGGAGGTATCATGCAGGATCTGTGGAGTAACCACATGCTCACAGATCTGCAGTTGGAGGACACATAGGAGACCTCCTGGTATCTCCAGTGTCTCTTGGTGCCTGTGCTTAAGCACTAAATTGAGTTCAAGGAGCTCTGCATACTATTCAGCTGAACAGGAAAGAGGTATCTACTTTAATGTGAGCTGAATCCCATTCTAAATGCTTAACTCTGCCTAAAAGTACACTGTAGTCCACATGAAAAAGTCTAAAGCTGACACCAACGGCCCCACAGCTTATCTCCTGCTCCCTGAGTTCCCTCCTCCTGATAACCAGGCACCCTGGGCTGTGCCCCTTTACAGCAGCCTAGATCCTAGGACCAAAAAGGTCGTTCTGGTGAGCACTTTTCTATTGAATTTAGGTGGGAAATAAAATTAAACATTTAATTTCGGTCTGCTTCAGAACAGGACTTTTCAACTTGTTGAACCAGGCCCCTTCCTGGAAGATGTCTTCCAATGGTCACACAGCCCCTCCAAGCTGTGAGAGCAGGGAGCTGTTTGGTCACTGCTCACATGATAACGTGTACCCTGGTAAGAAGCCTGGCCCTCAGGTGAGATGTGGGGGACATGAGGAACCTGAATGGCAGGTCCTAGCAGCAGCAGCAGCAACTCAAGGGGACACAACCAAACACAGCCTTTTGGGTTGAGAGTGTTATAATACTTTGCGTTGGTGATGTTAGAAAAACACATTTTACACAGACACTTACCAGAACTTTCTATTTCTTGAGAAACTTTGGCTATTCAAGCTTTTTGCTTCTAATGAAAGCAAATGGACAATGACCACTGTTTCTCAGGGTCAGAAAGTCTGATCTCCTGCTGCCAGCTGAGCAGCAGCCTGGGTAGTATCTACAAGCAAGGGAACAGAGAAATGTTTTTCTCTCTCTTATGTTACACCACTCCTTGTAGCCCTGCATCGGTGAGTACAAAGTACCTCCTGGCCATGACATCATGCCACAGAAAACATACTAATGAGGCAAAGGAAGCAAGGCTCACTTTTCTGCAGGGAGGCTGGCTCCGATCACCTGGTTGTAGTTAAGACAGATCACACTGAGCTGTTCTGCTTTGTAAGAGCTGAATTTCATTCTGTGTTACTGTGTGTTTATCTGATATCTTGTAAAAACTGTTGTCCGTTTCTCCTGCCTTTAGATCTTTTGCTTTTCTGAAATGCTAAATCTCCAACTGTGACCCTTCAGCAAAACCAGTTCACTCCATCAAATGAATCCTGTGACTTTGATTATGTAGGAGCTTTTATTAAAGGAGTCCAAAGTAAAGCAGACAAGGAAATATCTTTGTGATTTGCAGCAATGCATTGAGAAACAAAAGGAAATGGATGGCAGAGATAAGGAAAATAAAATAGCCACAATTTTTTAATAAGGGGAATGGAATTTCCCCTGAGGGTCTGTGTTATAATGCTCTTTAGTAAAACACAAGCAAACCTCATAGTAGTGGAACTTAAATACAAAATATTGCCAGCTTTGAGCAACACAATGGAATCTCTAATAGTCAGAAAATGCTGACATGGAGGCATCATCTAGAACATTTTAAGCTCTAGATAATAGAGCTTCCAGCAAACAATTGGTTATTATGGATTTAACCATAAAACTGGAACTGCCATATGCACCTCTGCTATGATATATGCTGCAACAACATCACATTTTGCACTTTGCTTTCTTTGTTATTTTAATTGTGGAGTTCAATTATGGCACATACATTCTGATTCTTTTCTGGTTTTCGACACTATGTTTTGCAGTTTTAAAGAACAAAATCATCCATGGATGATGTAAATAGGACTAGCTTTATCTTCCACGGCACCATTATTTAGCTAATACCAGTGTGCAATGCAAAGGCAGTATGTTTACAAAGGGGTCTGGTTAGCACACAATACCAGCATAGACTATGTAAATCAATGCAGAAAATCAGCCAGGCTTGCTGACAATCTCACCAGTAAATTCTATTTACTTTTTTCCCACATGTATTTTCTTGCAGCTTCACATTAAGCGATTAAAAGAATGAGGCTGATGCTTGGGTTCTTGAATATTTTTGTGGGTTGGATTTTCTTATAGGAGAAATGCATTTGATTGTTATTCCATTTACAAACTCCTTCATGAAAATGATCCAAACAGCCATCATAGAGCTGCTGTCTTATGTAAAACCCAGTTAAACTATGCAGCAACATTGCCTATGAGTTGAGTTTCTTTGCCTTAATTAAAATTTAGAGCAGGTCCCAGGCCATGGTAGATCTCATGTGGTTATTTTTTTAATTCCTTGAACCAAGCACAGTACAAACCCCCCAAAAGGATTGCCTTACTGCTAACCTTTCAACATCGTCTATTTTCTTGCAGCATTGCCAAAAGAACTGATTATCCTTGTAACAATTATAAAAGTCTTTTTTACCACTCTCCCACAATTCGAAAGACACTGAAGGGATTTTGTTCAAAGTTTCCACAAAGGTTACTCCTCTAGCTAAGACCAGCATGGATGACATCAGCCCAGAATAGTTAAAAAAAAAATCAGCATGTGGAAAGAAGGAGTTCAGGATGGAAAGTGTCCTGCGACCTTGATGGAGAAATGAATCTGGCACAAATCTGAAGTAATTTCACTGAGATGGTTTGCAAGAGTCCCAGTTGCACTAATGCAGGGGGGGCTCAGCTGGAGGGAGCCAGGACATGGTCCAGCCAAGTGGGAATCAGTGCTGAGGGCAGAAGTGCGGGATGGGCTGCAGGCAGATGGGGATGATGCTCCTCACAGGAACAGCAGTCCCTGCACAGCGCTGCTGCTGAAGGGTCATGAGCAAACACACGGAGTGCCCTGGGAAACTGTGAAAGGATTCATAGACATCGGGCCAGAAGAGGCCATTAGATCATCTTTTCCTCGCTGAGGGCCAAATGTGATTTTCAAATACCTTTTGAGAGCCACATGGTGGCACACCCTTTAGTGTTAGAAAGTCTACATTTTCAGCAAGGCACTGATACTCAGGTAAGAGGGACCAGGATCAGTTTCAAGGCTCTTGTAGTAAAACCACACTCACCCATTATCTAATAATCTTGGAAATTCAATTACAGTGTCTGAGATCCAAAGCATGAATGATACTTCTCACTGCCATGGAAGTTAGACAAAAATACTGAACCCAAGGGGCCTTAAGGCTTCCCGACTTCCAGCTGTTAGATGTTCAGGATGGTCTTTCCCCCCCCCTCTCCTTAGGAGTCCATGGGACCCTGTCAGCATGAGCAGGACTGACTATCTCTCCCTTTCCCCATGGATGGTGTGTAGAGGCATCAGACACAGCAGCAAGAGGCAAAGTGACAGGCTGGTCCCCGTTGGCACTGGGCCCCACTCCATGGAGGCAGGACACTCATCAGGTACTGGGGATGGGGCAATAAATTGTGGACCAGAGCTGTCAGTGGCGAGCTGGCAATGGCAAGCTGTCTTATCCAGAGAGGGATGGCAGGTGTCACAAAGCCAATCTGAAGCAGGCTAAAATCTGAGCCTGATCCAGCCTGAGGGTGAGCGAGCTGCTGTTGCTGACACCTGACTGCAGAATTTCACCCATATCCCCTTTGGCAGAGCCCCAGGAGCTGCCTTCCACCATTGCAGACCCAGAAAAGCATCTGGTCTCTGTCAGTAGATGTTAAGAGCTGGAGAAGACACCATTTCTTCTACTTGTTTATTCTGGTTGTTAATCTCCTTTCACTGATTAAAAGTTTATAACTCATTTCTTAGTTGAATTTGCCTAGAGTTAAGTCCCAGCCATCGGTTCTTGTTATGCTTTTCTCCCCTGGATTAAAGAGCTCTGCCATGCCGAGAATTTCTACCAATGACGGTACTTACACTTTGTAATCGCATCATCCCTTGATCTTTTTGATCAGGCCACCAGGCTGAGCTCCTCAGTCCCAGAGAGATCTCTTGGAGATAGCAGTGGTGAACAGAAACACTGATTTTGTCCTAGACTGGCTCCACACACAGCTGAGTGCATGGGACCAGGCTCCTCTGTTTAACATCACTGACACAGGAGCGCAGGCCATGAATATGGGTGAACATTTGGAGATTAAACCATTTGAAAGGATTAAACAGATTCCCCAGTCTCTGTAACAATACATTAATTTTCAGTGAAGATGGCCAAACTACGCAACTTTGTACCTTTTCAATATTTCCCCTCCTTCTGAATTATACAGGTGTTTCTTTCCTCAGCATCTTCTGCTTTACTCACTCTACTTCATCCTAATGCAAACACAACAATATTTACTGTCTTATTCTGATGTAGATTAAATTACACTGAAGTTACCAGCCTCTCCCTGAGGATTTGTGTAAAAACCATTGTTTTTCTTTATGTAAGCTCTGGGATCAGTAGCTGTAACAGCAGAACATCAGCTGGGTGGCGGACAGGGAGCACAGCCTGGAGAGGAGCTGCCCGTGTTTGATGGCGAGTACCTGCCCCCAGCCTGCACACGCAGGGGATGAGTGATGGCGAGGGGGGGTGTGTGCATGTGTAAAAGAAGGATGCAGGGAGCCCAGAAGCAGATGCAGAGGAGCAGCAGGCTGGCAGCTGGCATGCCAGACCACACAGAACAACTTTGACAGAAGGAGCAATTTGGGAGGGCACCAAAAGAAATTTCATTTTGAATTGGGAGGAAATAATTGTCCCTGGTTGCATGAGCTGTCCTCTGCCTGCTACACTCTGTATAACTGTAGGGTAAGGGGATTGCGTTGAGGAAATAGCTAAATTAATCTTCAGTTTTTAGGGAAAGGGGATTGCGTTGAGGAAATAGCTAAATTAATCTTCAGTTTTTTCTCCTAATAAATATAATCTGCAGAATCCAAAAATCTGGCTGTGTACTCAGGTTGGAAGAAGGTGTTGGCATCTGTCCTGTGGCAAAGTAAAGAGAGAAACTGAGTTTGCAGTGGTACCTTCGGCAGGGATGTGTTGGTGCTCCAGGATGTCTCTTGCATTCACAGTGCAGCTGGATCCAGCATCCCTGAGTTTGTTCATTGGAGTTGGGGTGTGGGGCTGGAGATCGTGTAGGAGATCATGGAGCAGAGGACCAGCTCTCCTCTCTTATCTCACGAACCTCATACCAACACTTTCTAGTCCCTATAGCAGCTGCACAGATAATTTGGTTTCAAAAGCTTTCCAGATGACAGCAAAGCCCCCAGTTTCACTGTAGAGATGGGTGGCTGGACACACAGCTGGGCTTTGGGGTGGTGCATAACACTGACTCCAACAGCCCCAGCTGCTTTGCTCCTTTCCCATGCACGTACGTGGGTGACCCGGCAGATCTGGTCACACACAACCCTGCTCTCGGTGCTGTGAGCTGTGGCCTGATGGCTCGTAAGCTCTCATGGACCACAAGCCACACATCAGCCAAGTGACTGTCCCTGTTCTAGCAGTGGCTTCCGGACTGCTGGCTGAGCCCTTAGTATCACTTACCTCCATTGCATCTGCAAATAGTGATTGCAACATCAATTAATTAATTTATTTTGCTTTTTTTATTTTTTTAATAATGAGTGAATTCATTTTTTAAGATAGGGTAGTGCAAAGACAGTAAATGTTATTGCATAGCAGCAGCAACTTAAAAACATCCAAGAGCTCCTTCACTCTTTCTCTCTTTTTTTTACTTTGTGTGTGGAAAAAATGTTAAAAACAAATCTCCTAATTTGCTTGTAGACTGAGATTTCTGCCAAGTGAATATTTATGTCCAAGTTTGAAAGATGGGGCGTATAATGTAAGTGTTGAAATACTCTCAAGCAATCCGGAGCTGTTTGATGACATACCCTACGAGGTCAGTCCTGTTTGCTGTTAAAATCAGTGGTAAAGCTTCCTTTAAATTCATGGGGAAACAGGATCAGGCCCTTTATTTAATTTGTTTCTATCTTGGTAGGAGGTTTCTTGTTCCTCTAAAATGTGCCTGTAGATGATCTCATGATCCCTGTTGTCCATGTGTGCTGGCAAGGTCCTCAAGTAGTTACAGCATTCAGACATGACAGCGTGCCGGATTACCTGCAGTCCTCATGTCACCAGGGGGGCTGCAGGCTGGGGGATACTGTTTTTTCATAAGGATTACCAAATTTCCCCTGCAAATACTACCTCCTAGAAATAAACGGAAAATTTGCTTTCATCAAGAAAGCAAGGAAAACATATTCTCTCTGCCTTTCTTGGGATTTCAGGTGGATATGGCTAAAAGCAAGTTCCTTACTTGGTTTCCGGATGAAAGTGAAGCTGGACACCTAGATTTTTGCATTAAGTGAAAGGGAAGAGACGGGTTATCATCTGTCACATCTTACCCAAAGCAGCTGTCCTGTGTCCTCAGAGCTCTGCCATGAGTCAACTACATATTTTGCTGAGGAAGGTAGCAGAGCTTCTATGGGACTGGTTTGACAGAACTGTGGCAAATCACATCCAGAAATGAACATGGGTCCCCTGCGTTTCCATGTCTACTCCAGGACTCCAGCACTAACATTCAAGTATTTGAGATATTCACCATCTCCAGAAAATGCAGAAAGTGTTCAAGGAAGTCATAGGTGAAAATTTTGGCCTTAATCCCTGGTACTGTGTAGAAATTGCCCCAGATTTTCCTTAGAATAGGAATTAATATGATCTTCCAAAGATTACAGTATATTTTGTGTTAGGATCTGGCATTTTGATTTGAATGAAAGTTTTTTTGGTGAAGTGGCAATCATCACACACTGAAAGCGTCCACCCCTGGCTTGGATTTCAAAGCTCGGCAGTGTTGGAAGGTAAAATTTTGATTCAGACCCCGTCTACTGACAACAAATAAGCTGCTTTGATTTTTTTCTCTTTTCTCCTTTTAAACACCACCACAACATAATAAAAAAATACTCCTTTGTAGTTTTGTACTTTCCCAAGCGTTCAAAGAAAACAGACAGAGCTAATGCTCATCTGTGGTGACAGCGATGACCACTGTTTCTCTTTAACCCTCTCTGTTCCTGCATTGAATCCTCCCAGCTGCAAGTTGCAGCCGTTCCCATGCCAGACATCTCCTTCCACTGCACTGTGGCCTTTCCACAGTGGAGGAACACCGCCAGCACAGGGCGACCTTCTATGCACAGTAGGGACTGCTGTAGAAATCTAGCTGCAGGACCAGCCGGTTCCATCACGAGCTGCACCGCTGGCAGGAGAGCTCGCTCACCTCCTTTGCCCTGGCAGTCATGAACGGGCTGTGCAGCACTTTGATTTCCCACAGGGACAGCTTACATTGCTGAGCAGATACAAGTTTCACCTAGTGAGATTCTGGGCTGTGTTTTGCTGCAGTTTTATTACAAATATATAAATAAGAGGTGTTGGAAAGCTTGCAGATTTGTATCCTTTTCTGAGGTTTTCCCTTTTTCAGTTTCTTTGAAAACTCCAGAGAAATCAGCTATATCCAAGGGTAATGTTATCTACCCAGCTCCTGACCCTCACTCCCTTGCCCCATTCTAACATGCACAAAAAAAATGCCCTGGAGAAAATCTTTTGGGGCTGTACCCTAAATCACATGTGAAAATAGAAAGTCGAGTTTGCTTTTTTTTTTAAAAAAAAAAAAGCATGCTGTATTGTTAAAATTATTTTATACCTTGTGGAATGCATTAGGTTTGCAAATACTAACTGAGAAGTGTTGTGCAGTGAAGGGGAAGCTCTCCCCTTGCAAGAGAGGAGAGGCAGCCCCCGTCAGCTGCACAGAGTTGAGCTGGGGACTTTCTCACAGGTCACATCCTTCCACCCACTCAGACAGGTCTCGTCCCTTGCAGTACATTGCCCAGTCCTCCCTGAGGATAGAAGAAGGAAAAAGACATTATTTAGGTACTAGACTGGTATAATTAATATCCAGTACGAGCAGGTTCTGTGTTTTTGTAGGGTCCTTCCCAATGAGAGACTAGCCCTGGAGAAGGACTTGCAGACCCTCCAACTCTGGCTGGGTGTCGCACACTAAGGATTGCAGCCATTGCTGCCCCTTGATACCACCTGAGCTCTCTCTGAGTCCTGGCCAGGAATAATGAATCTCAATGGCAGGTCCTGCCCCCTCCTGCCACTGCAAGGGTCCCTCCTTCGCTGGTACACAGCAGTTGAGCACAGTGCGCTGAGCATGCAGCAGACCATGCGACAGCAATGCTCACCACAGGGGCCCTAAGACCATTTGCTTGTATACCGCACAAATTACTTACCTCAACTCTACTCAGAAATGCTGCTGCTTTTGCGGTGAGCTGGGCTTTGTAGCAGCCCACCACAGGAAGCAAAAACAGCTAATGAGTCCAACTGCAATGGTGGGGAGTGGGCGGGGGGAATCTGAAGGCAGAATCTTGTTCCTCAACTTGGAAACCATTCAGGATTCAGTGGTTAACACCGCTGTTTTTGCACAAAATGCCTTGGGACTTCAGACAACCACATATTACATGATCGTTGGAATTGTCTTCTACCCCCACTTCTGTTTTCTCAGCCTGTTGGTTGTTCTGCCTTTACAGGCTTCCTATGTTATCGCAGCCCAGAGTCCCAGGGATGGTTCAGGGCTTCACCAAGCAAGGGCTGTCATCTAGATTAATCAGGATATTTCAGTGATTAATGGTCCTAAATGCTCTGGGAAGAATTGCTTCCATGCTAGGTGCTTCCAGCTAAGATAAGAGACAGTAAAAACTGGGGGAAGGAGCTCTTTAAAGGACTTTGAAAGCAAAAGACAGAGAGAAATCTTCAAGAGCTAACCTACTAGCTGATGGGCAATTTATTGACCATGTATTTTTCACGTGAGATTTTTTTATGAAACTTTTTTTTTTCTCTGCTCCATCCTCCCTAGTGTCTCCTGTGAGATGCTTTGCAGAGACTGAAGCAGTGCAAGTTTGTGTTTCCATTCCCACCCACCTACAAATCCTTGGAGTTGTGGTTCCTCCTCTTCGGTGTGGCTGTGCTGCCTTTGTGTGACAGTCAGGCAAAGGGCAGTCATACCCCTTCAGAAACACGTGAGCCCTGCCAAAGAAACTGTCCCCAAAGCCCCTTACCAGGCATTCATTCCTCTTGGGTTTCTCACAATTCTTTCAGCGCAGATGATGTCATTAGTTATATTACTCGATGTCAGATCTGCAGGGAGAGAAGCACAGACCCCATGAGCTCACTCGAGGGCAGGACACCAGCCTGGAGCAGATTCCCCTGCTGGGTGCAGAGAGGGCCAGGCACCTGAGCAGCCCCAGGCATTGGTGTGGGGCTGGATGCTGCTCATTCTCCCCACGGCCAGGCTGCCATCAGCCTCACGTGCTTGAACACTGCCAGGCAGGCACCCTCATCTGCTTCTGCATGGCCAGCAGCAACCATAAATGGATGTTTTCTGCAAATGCTGGTGTGCCTGCCTCTGTAATCACATGTGAGAGAGATAGAAGGTGGGGGAAAAATGGGAGGCAGACCCATCTATGCTTGTGATATTTCAATCCCTTCCTGCTTGTTCTGCTGGGGAAAAAAAAAAAAAAAACCAAAAAATCTGTTAGGCAGCTTTTCTGCCTGTCTAGAAAAAGAGGTTTTGGTCTGAACAGGGACTGGAGATCCAGCCCCAGCCTCCCAGACCTTGGGTTTTCTCATGTAGCAAGATGTCTGCTGGTCAGACACAGCGAAACCCTTCCCATGTCTGCCTGGGAGCTCCCCACTGGTGGCAGACCCTGAGCCAAGACCTGGATCTGCCTGGTAGTAATACAGCCGTGGGTGATTACTTTCCCAACTACCCCCTCCACAACCTGGGGAATGCATTTATCTCATCCAACCCCACATCACAACCCACCCAAATCAGGACTGCCTATCTTCCACCCACAGTCAAAACACCCAGAGGGCCCTGGGGTCCCTTGTATCCCAGGAGAGGAAAGAATGGATATGGGACAAGCTCACCCAGAGTTGCAAGGTGAAACCCTGGAGAAGTCTTGGAGGCAGTGATGCTATGGCGCCCTGGAGAAATGCCTCTGGCAATGGCCATGGCTTCTCACTCCCCAGCCTCAGAAGTCAGCGGGGTTACCCACACCCTGCACAGACCAAAAGAGGAGCTGAACCCGGCCATTCACCACCCCCACAGGCACTGAGTTGCCCAGGTTGGGGCCTGCATTCCCCTGTGGCTCCATTTTGGCCAGGGGTTGAAGTTGGGCAGAGTGGGAGGGCTAAGCTGCTGTCTCAGCCCCGCGGGCCGGCTCTGGAGGAGCAGTGTTGTGGTACCGCTGCAAGCCATCCTGCAGTGATTATCTGAGGGGCTGCAGTCACCAGGGCACCACAGCTGGCTGCTGATCTGGAAGATGCCGTAGTCAGTGCTGCCATCCACTTTGATGCTCTAAGCTGCCGTCTTGAAGGTGCTATTGTAAAAGGCCACTCAGAACCCTGGGCAGGGGCAGAAGGCACTCAGGCTGTGCCACAGCTGCCATCTGTGGGGATGGCAGCAGCCAGGAAGGAAAGGCTGTGGGCAGACAGGGGACTGAAACTCACAGTTGGCAAGGCTGTAGCCCCCATAGCCATCCAACCCCTCTTCCTGGAGCACACAAGCCAACTCACACCTTGGCTTTGGTGACCATCATCAGCAAGGCCAGCAGCAGCAGCAGGGGAGACCCCATTCCTGCAGTGCTGCTGGTCCTTGTGTTCCGGGATCCCCATGGTGAAAGGCGAAAACAAGGTGTAAGCAGGCAGTAAAGCACAGTTAGACATTCCAGGCCAGCTCCTCAGCAGGTAGTGACACGGCTGGCTCTGGTGACCCTGGGCTGCTCCTGCCTGCAGCTGGGGTGCGCACACCCATGCCTGCAGG